>NC_134278.1:5091827-5161827 GCF_949628215.1 Phalacrocorax aristotelis
TTTTGCGTGGGGTGGGAGAAGGCTGGGAAATACTGTGCTTTGAGCCCGGCGAAACTCCTTTGTTACCCAAAAAGGGGAATAAAACTATTTAAAACCAGTGCTACCCTAACACCTATACTAAGAAAAAAAAAAAAAAAGTGGGGGAGTTTGGATTGCTCCTGATCATCGGTTATTGCTTTTTGTTTGGGTTTTGTTTATATTTTCCCTCTCTCCCGGATGAAAAATGTAGTAATTTGACAGTTTCATCAAAATCCCCGAACTGCAGGAAATTGGTTGGGGGGGGGGGGGAGGAGGCGGGGGGGAGCTGAGGTTGCATGGGAAATAACTGGAATTTGAAAAGCCAGGCTTAAACTCTGGCAGCTTTTGAAACACGTGGAATATTTAGAGCAGTATGTCTGCCTTCCCCCTGCACTCTTCTGGCTTGCCATGTAGGGGAGGGTTTAGCAAGCAGAGCCTGTGCGTGACAGCGATGGAATAAATTCTTTTTTCTTTAAAAAAAAAGAAAAAAAGAAAAGGCGAGTGAAGGGGAGTATCACAGTTATAATCCCAGCATGGAAAAAGGATGGTAACCCGCAGCAATATTGTTGTAAACCCCTCAGGGATCATTTCTAGCCGAGGGATGGGGGGCTCCAGCCTGGAAGGCATCTGCACTGCCCAGGAGAAAGAAGCGCGGTGCCTTACCTGGACCTCCTCCATCCCTGGGTGTCCGATGCCATGCAGAGAAAGGCTGTCCCCCATGCCGGAGTCAAGGCCATGGTGAGCTGAGTGCAGAAGGACATCTGGCCTCCTTACAGAGTGGTAGTCCCGCCTGGGGTCCAGTCCCGAGAGCTGGGGCAGGGCGGCCCGAGGCTGTGGCAGCAGTGACCCGGTTTCTGATCCCACCCTCTTGCCTCTGCCTCTGTCCCCAGGGGTGCTGCTGGGGTTGATGCAAGGGGTTTAGGGAGTAGGGGTCATTGACATGGGAGTAAGGGTCCTGGCTTTGGTGGTAAGGAAGAGGCTGGTAGGGGGGTGGGAAATAAGGCGGCTGGAAATCCGAGGATGGGGTGTGAGAGAGCGGAGGAGCGCTGGAGTAGGGTCCCTGCGAGACGGATCCCAGCTGGGACAGCCTGGAACTGTGGCTGGGCACTCCATCATGCCGGTCCTACAAGCGGAATGAAATAAAAACAACAACAAAAAAGAGGAGCTTTTAGGAATAATAATAATAATAAAGAGCGTAAAAGGAGCACAAACCCACCCCAAAATAAAATAAAATAAAACCGGTCGAAAACTAGGCTTCAGATTTGCCCCCCTCCCCCGCCGCGGATTAGAAATGTTCCAGTGTTTCTCACCCGGATCATGTCTATTCCCAATAACTATCAAGAAGGGGGAAGGGGGGGGGAGGGGGGGAGGGGAGAAATGCTAAATGTCATAATTAAAAATGTAGGACTGGTGCTCCATGTGTGTATGATCTGTGACTTCAGTCCAGTAACGCGATTGCCCCTCCAGCAGCCACCCCAAATAAAATAAAAGGTAAAAAATAAATAATAATAATAATAACAACAACAACAATAATAATAGAACCCCAAACCACCCATGCCTCCAAACAACCCACCCCTTGTCCTGCTAAAGTTTCCAAACATCTGTTTATTCCCTCTGCTGAAGTCCTGAAAACTCAAAATCACCAGCCCATCTTCACGTGGAAAACACCAAAAGGAAAGTTGTACTTCTCGGAGGACCCCGAGGTAAAAAGTTGCCCGAGAAAGGACTTAAAAAGAAAAAAAAAAACAAACAACCAAACACCCAAAAGAGAACAAAAATCACGGGGCTGTTTGTATAAAGAGAGTCCACCCCTTAGAAAATATAAAATAAAGTAAAAATGTAACATCGGTATTGACCAAATCCAGTCGCTGTGATTTCTGCAGCAACTTCCAGTGTCTTTTGTCTCCTTTTCCAATATTATATTCCGGAGAATGGGGTGGGGGTTAATTGTAATGAAAAGTCTTTGGGGTGTGCGGGGGGACGGGGGGGGGACGGAGGGGGGGGGAGCGTGTGGAGGCTTCAGAGAAAAGGTGGGAGAGGAGTTTTGTCCAACTCCATCGCGCTGAAGCTGCGATGTAAAGAAAACAAGCAAAAATATCTATCCCACGAAGTGGAGCTCAAACCCCCCACAAGCAATGGCACACATGGCTTAAGAAAAAAAAAAAAAAGAAAGAAAAAAAAAGGAAAAAAGTTTATTTTTTCCCCCTGCTCTCCCCCCCAAAGTCCCCTAGCTCAAATCGAGAACACACAATGCAAAAAGGGAGAAGCAGCTGCAAGCCTCCTCCAATTATTGTGCTAAATTACCAAGCCAAAGGCGTTTAAAAAGAGAGAGAGAGGGAGAGAGAGAGACAACAGATCGAGAGAGAGAGAGAGAACATGCAATTCTAGTACAACATGGATCCAAACTCACCATGGCGGAATAGGTGTGGACTAACATCTGGAAATAAAAAAAGTCTTGTGATGGCTAAAAAGAAAATAATGGGTGATAATGCTAATAATTGGAGGGAAAAATATCAAGGAGATCTGCAAAGGGACGTGTTGGACACAGGAGAACAGCTTGAGATATTTCGAAGTCTATCCATCAAAAAAAAAAAAAAGAAAAAAAAAATTAAAAAAAATAGACCAATGTCCCCAAAACCGAGCCTGGAAACCTCTGTCTACAGATATGATTTCCCCCTCCCTCTCTGTTTTGGTTGGGTTTTTTTTCCCCCTTTTTTTTTCTTTCTTTCTTTTTTTTTTTTTTTTTTTTTTGCCTTTGAGCTCCCAAATACAATCCTCTTCAACCCAAGGCTAGGCTCAGACTGCTCCGCTACCCCCTTCCTCCCTTTCCTTCTCTACACCGCCTCATAATAATTGATATTCATGACTATTAATATTACACGACTACTTTAAAGGGAGAATGCAGGACCAAATGGAGCGTGAAGCTGGCAGCCAGCTCGAGAGCTCCCCTACTATTGTAAATGACGTTCATTCAGTGGAGAATTACTAGATGTAATCAGACGAGGGGGGCTGGCAGGGGCAGAGTTTGGGGAAAGGGAGAGGGGGGAAAAAGTTTAGCAAGGCAGAGGCAGAACTTCAATTAAGTCGAGCGGAGGAAGAAGAGGAAAGTAGACGCTGCTGAGCTGGAGCGAGGAAGTGAGATGAAGCAGTGCTAGAGGCGAAGAAGAAAAAACATATCTCCTTTTTTTCTTCTTTTTTTTTTACATTTAATTATACATTCCTAATACGAGGAATTGATTGCTTTGGTGCTTTTGTTCTCGTAGGTTTTGTTTTTCTTTTTTTTCCTTTTTTCGTAACAAAAAATGAGGAAAAAGAAGCTTTTCTAAACCTTTCGCTTTTTTCTTTTTTCTTTTTTCCTTTTATTTTTTTTTTTTTTTTTTTTAGAAATGGGAAAAGAAACGTGCGATCACTGTAATGCCTCTTTACAGCGGAGATTCAGCCTTTCTGGTGTGTGTTACAGATCGTATTTATTCGCAATAGCGAAATAAATACTGGAATCTGCCTTAAGTTGGGCTCCACTTATTTTTCCTGAATCTTGTTCCTCCCGCCCGATATTTAAAAAAAAAAAAAGGTGCATATATATCCCGATTTTCACCCAAATGTAAAATGTATGCAGTGAATTTTAAAGGATAGTAAATTTATAGTTTCGAGGCAAAGCCAGGGGCGATATAAAACCTTTTTGATGTTGCAGGAACCCGTTCAACTGGACTGTCTGCCATTTCTGTTAAAGTTCAACTTACGTTCCTTCCTAAATAGACTCACACTTCCCAGAGCAGCCCCTCCCCGCGCACACACACACACACTTTTGTTTTAAGAACAGATTCAGCTGAAGTGCCTGAGACGCCCCTACCAGCTTGTTGTTAATTATAAATCGGAAAGAAGGGAGAGAGGCACTTTTTTTTTTTTTAAGATAAATCTAGAGGGCTTCAGCTCTTAAAAATAAAAAACTATAAATTTTTCTCTCTCCTTTTTTTTTTTTTTTTTTCTTTTCTTAAGGCTACACGTTACAGACTGACCGGGAGCGCTCCCCCAAGTTAGGGTACACCCCGCCTGCGGTCAGATCCCACCCAACCGCTCCCCCAACTCTGCTTCTCTCCTCCGGCAATCTGGAAACCCGAGTGTCCGCGACGCGCACAGAGGCTTCAAACCCCCCTTCAAAAGAAGGGTGGGAAAAATAAAAATAAAAATACCCAAGCCCCAGATCCCCGCCGTTCCCCGGCTTGGCTGCCCGGGGAGGGGAGAGGTTTCCTCGCCCGCTGCAGAGACAATGGCCGGGCTGCGCCTGGGGACGGGGAGGGGGGGAAAGCAGCGAGGGCTCAGCGGGCCGGGGATGGCCGGCGGGACACACGGACACACAGACACACGCACACACGCCGGGCTGTGCTCGGTTTGCCAGTTGATAATTAGCCTGACGGCAGCTTTGGGGAGCGGAGATGGCTCTCCCGGGCGACCGGCGGATTCCCTCCCCGCTTCCCTCCGTCCCGTCCTTTCTGCGGCCGTGACAAGCCGGGCTGTGCCCTTCCTCTGCCTCTTCCTCCGCTTTGCTCGGGAGTTTCCCCGCTGTAAGTGCGAACGCGCTCCCGGAGGGGGGGGCTGCGGCCGGCGCGGCCCCGACGGCGCTTCCCCGGGCGCGCTCCCGGCCGCCCCGGCCCGTACCCAGCCCCTGCCGGTACCCAGCCCCTGCCGGTACCGGCCCCTGCCCGTACCCAGCCCCTGCCGGTACCCAGACCCTGCCGGTACCGGCCCCTGCCCGTACCCAGCCCCTGCCCGTACCCAGACCCTGCCCGTACCCAGACCCTGCCGGTACCGGCCCCTGCCCGTACCCAGACCCTGCCCGTACCCAGACCCTGCCGGTACCGGCCCCTGCCCGTACCCCAGCCCCTGCCCGTACCCAGCCCCTGCCCGTACCCAGACCCTGCCGGTACCGGCCCCTGCCCGTACCCAGACCCTGCCCGTACCCAGACCCTGCCGGTACCGGCCCCTGCCCGTACCCAGACCCTGCCGGTACCCAGACCCTGCCCGTACCCAGCCCCTGCCCGTACCCAGCCCCTGCCGGTACCCAACCCCTGCCGGTACCGGCCCCTGCCCGTACCCAGCCCCTGCCCGTACCCAGCCCCTGCCGGTACCCAGACCCTGCCGGTACCGGCCCCTGCCCGTACCCAGCCCCTGCCCGTACCCAGACCCTGCCCGTACCCAGACCCTGCCGGTACCCAGCCCCTGCCCGTACCCAGCCCCTGCCCGTACCCAGACCCTGCCGGTAGCGACCCCTGCCCGTACCCAGACCCTGCCGGCCCCTGCCTGTGCCCAGACCCTGCCCGCACCCGGCCCCTTCCCGGCCGCCTCCCCACGGCTCAGCCCCCGCGCTGGAGCTGGCGGTTCTGAAAACCGAACACCCCCCCCCCAGCCCCCTCCACCTACCGCGCGCAAATGCTTCCCCCAAATTAAAAAATAAAAATTAAAAAGAAATATTTAAAATTAAAATATAATTTTGCAGAGCGCCTTTCCTTACACATCTTTTCCCCCTTCCGGAGCAAATCCAGCACGCTGCTTAACTTACAAGAAATGAATTCGCGGAGCCCGTTTGGGAAAGATCCGGGTCAGGAAACCGTGCAAAATTAAGAAAGATTTCGCCGTGTTTACGCTGTGATTTCCCCCACCCCCCTACCCCCCTTTGGTCTGCTTTTTGAGCTCGAAAATAACGACGAGGTCTGAATAAAGCACACAACTTTTCGTGTCCGCGGACTATGCGGAGCCGCCTTTGAATATATCTCGTCGGGTGCGTGTACTCCCATACACGCAAGAATGTATGTGCCGCTTAATTAATGCGAGCATATGTATACATACACATCTTATCTGTTGGTATATACGTATAAAAACTCCTAAAACCCGTATCCCGTTGTGAAAACAAGAAAAAGAAAAAAATAAAACCAAATCCAAACCCAATTCAGGTGAGCTTAGCTTGGAATTGCAAAATAAAAAGTAAAAGAAAGAAAAGAAATGTATCCAGTCCCTGAGCACCAGGCTGTGCTTCTCTTCTATTTTCAGGTTTTTCTTTTTCCCCTCGACATTTGTCCATATTTAATCGAATTATATTTAATTCTAGGTCTAAACAATAAAACTCTTCCCTTTAAGTTACCTCATTCCAACCCCCAGATCATTTCTTTGATGTTTTAAATCGCATCAAACAGCTTTTCCATGAAAAAAAAAAAGTTTAGGACTTGGCATGCTGAACACAAATATGCAAATAAATAAGCATTTAAGCATTTACTCTTGCTTTCCCCGTCTCTATAGTTGCGTGTGTTGGTGTTTGCATCTCTGTGTCTGCCTATATGTACATCTAGAGCTATATATGTATTATATAGCCATGCCTATATCGATATATTAGGTGTATATTTAAATATACATATACTCTCTTACTCATATGCATATTATATACTCACCTCATAGATATCTTCATACTTGACATTTTCAACCAGTTTCCAGAGCATGATGGCAGGCTGTTCTCTAGGAGGTGAGTGCATTCATGTGAAGAGCAGATGTCTGGATTCTCAGTACTTCTCTGTCTGTAATGATCCATCTATAATTGGAAATGGGGGACAGACACCAAATCCGACGTTCCTCTTCCATCGCAACTTATATCTGTTGTCTGAAACAATAGGCTGCAGAAGTCTACCTCAGTCGGAGAGTAAAAAACATTATCTGTTACATAGTTACATATATCTACAGACATATATGTGGCTATATATATACATATACACACTTATATAGACTTAGGCTTATGTGCAGGCATATAAAGATATATACATATACGCAGTTGCACGTACACAGATGCACATATACATGCACGTATATCTCTGAACATACAACTTTTTCCATGTACAGACTTAGATAATTCGACACATTTAGATATGTAAATTATATATATTCCTGGGTATGTAGGCACATGTATACTACACATTACACGTGCATGTATGCATACAAACCTCATCAATTTATACAGGGGCGTATATAAATGCATATTTCTGTATATAGTTCTACACCTACACATATATGCGTGGCTATACTGTGATTAAATACACATATTATATAGTGCATATATCCGCTGTTTTAGTAGATGGATGGGTGGGTGGATGGATGGATAGATAGATAAAATGGAGAAATTAATGAATATTTTTTCGATCCTATTTTTATTAAAATAAAGAATAGGTTGCCTCTGCACTAGGCAATTCATCATTTACAACGAGATATTATGCGTTCCCCACATGCAATACGCTTTTATTTACATGTCCAGAAATTATCCTCTCATCTGCAGTAAACCACCAAACCAGCCTCTCATCAAGCACATTGAAGCAAATCTAAAAGGAGGAAATTTAGATGAATATTTTTCATTTGAAAGCCTTACACTTCAGGCTTGGGCTGTATATTTTATAACTTGGAAACACTTTCTCCGGGAACAAAAAAAAAAAAAAAAAAGAAAGAAAGAAAGGAACAAGGAGTTTAGCAAACCCTTCTCCGCACACATCTGAATAGCAATTAGCTACTTTCTGAAAACGATTAAAAACAGAGTTGGATTTGAGCGCTTCCCGGGTAGCTCTCGGTTTGGAAGGGGAGAGGAGGAGTTGGACCATTTTTAACCTTTATTTTTTTTTCCCCCCAGGCAAACCTTCCTTCGCATTGTCCTTTTTTTTTTTTTTTTTAACACGTTGTACCGCAAAGAGGCGACCTATTCTGCAGGCGAGCAGAGCCCATCTCTGCCTTTGAAAGGAAACAATTGAGCTTTGCAGTGGGCTGGTGCACCAGGAGGGAGGGGGGGAAAGGGAAAAAAGAGAGACACAGAGGCAGAGCGACAGAGAGAAAGAAGGTGTTTCTAAATTCAAGGTCCTGTCTCTGGAAATTTCAAGCTCTGTGTGTAAGGATTCTATAAATCTTTGTTATTCTGCATGGGATCCTATGGGAAAGTGCGTAGTGTCCTTTGTACTTTCAAAGGTCCTACAGGTAAAGGCGCTTTTATATATATGTGTAATCTCGAAAACGAGGAGAACTTCATCAGGAGACACTTCTGGTGGTTGGTTGGCTGGTGGGAAGGGTGGGCTTTTCTTTTTTTCTTTGCTTTGGCCTCAAATTAAAGCAGAAAGTATAAATTCATCCCTTTTTCTCTCTGCCTCCACACCCCACCCCCCCACCTCCCCGTTTCAGAGTACATCTTCCTCTTAAAACTCAACCCTCAAAAGGCCAGACAAATAACAGCCAGATATTATAAGAGGAGCTGGACAACGGTCTTGCTGGAAGTTGTTAAAGCAGATATGAGTTGTTGGGATTTTTTTCTCTCAGCACAGCCACCGCTGCCCAGAGGAGGAGAAAAGGGCACATCTTCGAGTGGGTCGGACAGACCATGTCAACCGAAGCGATAGCGTAAAAAATGCTGAAAATGGGAAGGGCTGTACCCCGTTCGCATGTGGATGTGCCGAGATAGTCATGCAGCCACCCCATATGGCTCATATAGGACACGGCCGTGCCCTCATGCACCTCTAGATCTGAATGGCCCTCTTAGAAAAATACCAGGCTCATAAAAGGCCAGTTTGCCATTACTTTTGTTAAAGTCTTTGAGTCATGTCCTGGAAGGCTGGCACGGGGCAGAGTCAATGTGCTTCGTGACAGCTAATGCTTGACAATTTCGTGGCGCCCTGAATTAAATATGCTTTACGTGCTGGGGGAGTGGAAAGGAGGGGAGAAAAGGAAAAAAAAAAAAAAAAAAGCTAAAATAGATTTGACGACCACTGGCTCTCTGCTAACAGACGGTATAGGCAGTAAATCCTTATTTTCAGGTCCCACTATTATTATTATATTTCTTTGCACTTGCAAAACGTGACAAGCGTGTCTCAAGTGATCATTTAGAAGATTAAATTGAATAAAGGTTCTTCGCATTTTTGGTGCTTGTTTTGCCCCCCTCCTCCTGCTCCCGCAGCTTCCTTAAATCTAATTTAGCCATTTCGAACAGGAGACTCGCACCAATTTATACCGAAACGTGCAATAAACGCGGGCTCCAAGATGCGAGACTCGGAACCGGCCATTACAAGCTATACTTTCAAACCTAAAAAAAAAATAAGCGGGGGGGGGGGGTGGGGGTGGGTGGGGAACCAGCCGTTTTCGGCAGTTTTGGGGGATGCATTTACAATCTCTTCGAACGAAACCCCTGGCTTTTCCAGCGGCGAGCTGGGCAGGGGCACTGCAGCCTCAGCCTGGCGGCTGTAATTGCAAAGGGATATTTTATACTAATTTTTTTTTTAATTATTTTATACTGTTTTTTGTCACCTTCACCTACAGCCCTGCTCCCGCGGAGGAGCCCCCCGCCGCCCCGGGCCGGGCTGTGGCCCCGCGGCCGCGGGAGCCGGGCGCGGCGGAGCGGCTTTGAGCGGGGCAGCGGCGCCCTCTGATGGGGGTTCCCTGCCCGCAGCAGCTCCCTCCCGACAGCCGCTGCCTTCCCCCCCCTCCCCGTACCCAGCGCTGGGAGTTACAAACAGCCAAACACTTCCTCTGCTAGGAATGATGCTGATATCAGTGTTTCCTCCGTTAGGATACAGCTGCAGCTTCTTATTTACACTGATTTTTTTTTTTTCTTAACGGACCGCTCAGTGTGTGAACCTCTATAATTAGAATAAATCTTGTATCCCCCACTTTTAAATGCAGCACGTAGCCTAGGTCAGCTATCCAGATCATCTCGACGAGATGTCTTTTCATAGCCCTGGGAGGGAGAGGACCTGCAGCACCGTGATGGCCACTTTGGTGAGAAGTCAGGGAAAAAAAATTAAAATCTTAATTCAACAAGTTATGCATCTCTCATTGCATATGACATTTCCAGGATTTTTCTTGTTTAACTTTTCCTGCACCTAGTCAAGATCCTGCTTCAGAAATGGACTTTGAATCCTGCTCTGCCTTTTAAATCCAACGTGGGTCTCTACATTGAAGTATATACCCTTCTGTAGCCAAATCCCAGCAAACCTGTATTGTTGGCTAGAATTTAAAATAAATCAATTTATCTCAGCGCCCTCTGCTGCCCGCTGCAGGCTCTCATGTAAAGGCAGGTTTCTGACAGCTCTAACTGAAAGTCCAGGCTTTTGGGACGTGTTTGGTACTTTTTCTTGCAAACTAGCTCTTTTTTTCCTGACACTTTTCTTCCTTACGTTCTCACGTGTATTTCAGAATGCAATATTTTTATTAAAAAGTTTCTTTGCAGTTTAATTCACAGGGGGAAAATATCATATAATGTTGCAGGTATGTAAAAATGTAGCTTAAATTTACTGCCTGCTTATTCATGGATTTACAAAACTCATTGCTTGGGTGTGTATTTTATACCTTTTCTTTGTGAATAATACCAAGACTCACCTCTTTAAAAAAGTCCAACTTCCTATATTATTTGCTGGCAAATCTAGTTTCCCTGTTACCTCTGGGACATAACTAGAGTTTTAAATAGAATCATAGAATGGTTTGGGTTGGAAAGGACCTTCAAAGGTCATCTCATTCAACGCTCCTGCCATGAGCAGGGACATCTTCAACCAGAGCAGGTTGCTCAGGGCCCCGTCCAGCCTGAGCATGAAGGCTTCCAGGGATGGGGCATCGACCACCTCTCTGGGCAACCTGGGCCAGGGTTTCACCACCTTTAGTGTAAACAGTTTCTTCCTTGGATCTAGTCTGAATCTACCCTCTTTTAGTTTAAAATCACTATTCCTTGTCCTGTCGCTACAGGCCCTACTAAAGAGTCTGTCCCTATGATTTTATGTTTTCCCAAAACCACCAGTGCTCCTTCTTTGTGGAGGGACATCACTAAACCCTCTCTTTGCTGTCTTAGATGTCAGGAGTAGTTTATAGCAAGCCAGGAAAGCTCAACCACATGTGCTGAGCCCCCATGGATGGGCCCAAACAGTCTGCCACATTTAATGGCATTGTGGGGAAGAGGCTGTGGGCTTTCCCATCAACGGTGATCTCCCTGGAGACACTCTTTGCATCAGCCTCTTTCAGGTTCTTCCCAACACCAGGATCAGGGTGAAGGAGTCACCCTTGGGCATCAGGGCCAACCTCCCACTGCCACCCTCTCCATACCACTGCTTGCAGCCAGGGAGGACAGGGCAGAGACAGTAACTCAATCTCAAATATCTTCTCTGAGAAGGACTCCAAACATCTCAGTAACCATGCACAGGAGCGAACAGGCTAGAAAGGGCTGGTGTGACCATTTCAACCATCAGTACTACCCACCTGTGAAAAGAAGGGACAGAAATATCTTTCTGAAGACTAGCAGAGCCTTC
This sequence comes from Phalacrocorax aristotelis, assembly GCF_949628215.1. Taxonomy (NCBI): domain Eukaryota; kingdom Metazoa; phylum Chordata; class Aves; order Suliformes; family Phalacrocoracidae; genus Phalacrocorax; species Phalacrocorax aristotelis. The sequence continues at coordinate 5,103,146 of NC_134278.1, forward strand.
CCTGTGGTTCAAGAGGAAGCTTTTGTTCAAGAGGAAGATAGTCAAAAAGCTCTGCACACTCAGTAATCACTGATCAGTCAGAGTCACAAACCAGAAACCCCACCAGCTGGCTCGTTGCATCCGTCTTTTGCTCAGTTTTAAGAGCATGTTTATAATGAAGTTTGGCAAACTCAGAGAATACTTTCAAATCCTTGTTGCTAGTAGGACCAGAGTCCTGAAGGTAAACAGTTCATAGGATGTTTGAATGCATTCAGTCAGCTTTTGGGAGGGCATTTCTGCTGCCTTTGCTTTGGGGTTTTCTCTTTGTCTTTCCTCTCTGCATCTGGGTCTCGGGATGGTGAGGAATTGCAAAGGATGAATGACAGCAAGGAGTTGAGGACAATCAGAGACAACCCTGTGGAAGTCCCAGTCCTTACCACAAGGAGACACTGAAGATACCCTTGGTAATTATTTCCAGCTGAGAGAGAGGACACTGTGCTGTTTATTTTTGGCAGTAACAGTAAAATCATTAAATGGCTGGAAAATTGCAGAGAGGAAGAAACTTAAAGGAAGAGAGTAGGAAGAGAGAAGAAATTTTAAAATAACATATCAGCAATATTTTTTTATTTTTTTTTTTTTAGGATGAGAGTATTCTCAAATATGCAGAAGCGGATAGGTACACAGTAAACAGCATGATACAAAACACTGAAGTTTATTTTGAGCTACTACTAACCAATATCCACTCAGAGCCAGTAAAGCCACACTGATCCAGACTGAAAGATAATCAGTCATGTTGAGCAGAACTGTATTCTCTATTTGGAGAAATAATTGAATTTTCGGATTTTATAGAATCACTTTTGTTGAGAAGACATTTAAGGTCATTGAGTCCCACTGTTAACCTAGCACTGCCAAGTCCACCACTAAACCATGTCCCTAAGCACCACATCTACACATCTGTGAAATACCTCCAGGGATGGGGACTCAAACACTTCCCTGGGCATCTTCTTCCAATGCCTGACAACACTTTTGGAGAAGAAATTTTTCCTAATACCCAATCCAAACCTTCCCTGGTGCAACTTGAGGCCATTTCCTCTCATCCTATCACTTGTTACTTGGGAAAAGAGACCAACACCCACCTCACTACTGCCTCCTTTCAGGTAGTCATAGAGAGCTGAGATCTCCCCTCAGCCTCCTCTTCTCCGGGGTAAACAACCCCAGTTCCTTCAGCCACTCCTCATAAGGTTTGTTGTCCAGACCTTTCACCAGCTTCATTGGCCTTCTCTGGACACACTCCAGCACCTCAATGTCCTTCTTGTAGTGAGGGGCTGAAAACTGAGCACATTGAGTTGTCTAGTCATGACAAAAAATGAGCTCCTATGTCACTCATCTCTCTGTGGTACTCACCTGGTCACTAGTCTTTGACAGAAGGAAATCCAATTTATGCAGCCCAGGATACAGTTGGCTTTCTGGGCTGTAAGACCACATTGCCGGCTTACGTCCAATTTTTCTCAATCTAGTTGTCCCACGCCAAGCCTCAAAAAGCCTGTGGACTATTAGGAAAAAGGAGCCCCTCCAAGTGCTGCCTGTATTGCTATACTGAGGAGCTCTGGCACCCAATTTTATTTATGTACTCTACTGATGTCTCAGTGTTTTATCCCTCTGTACTACCTGTTGTTTTCCTTTTCCGCAAGAAACCTGGGTAGATGATGTCCACAAGGACCTGGACCTTGGGGCAAATTGATGGGTTGTGTCACCAAACACCTAGATGCAGCTTTGGCATCCCCTCTTCAGAACTGTTCTATATACTCCAAACTCTCCAGAGCAAGAATGACAATCAGATCTCCCAGGTTAAGAGTGAAGAGTGTTTCAGGCCTTTTTTCTCATGCCACTATGTCTTGATCTTTATTTTGACCTGGTGTAGGTGCTCGACTTAAGAAAAATGGTAAGGGAACTTCAAATAAGTGCTTGGCTCCCTAAGGCAGAGTGCAAAGCCTTGCCCATGTCTTACTGTCTTCATATGAGCTTGGATTGTTTCATGTTGGATATTAGGAAAAATTTCTTTCCTGAAGGAGTGGTCAGGCATTGGAAGAGGCTGCCCAGAGAGGTGGGGGAGTCACCATCCCTGGGGGTATTTAAAAGGCAGGTAGACGTGGCACTTCAGGGCATGGTTTAGGAGACATGGTAGTGTTGGGCTGACAGTTGGACTTGATGATCCTAGAGGTCTTTTCCAACCTTAATGATTTTATGATTCTATGTTGCTGGCTTGTGTCTCCTCATCTTAGGACCCAAAGCTCTCTTTGCTGTTTGAGCGGGAATCCTGAGTGTTAATTTTCTGGGTTTCCATGATTGACAGGAAAAGCAGTAAGGGGATGCAAGATTAAACCAAACACTTTGTGCATGATCTACCACTGGATGATTTATCCTTTGTAACACAAAGGGGAGTCTGGGGAGTCCCAAGAGCTGCTGTCACAGCTGCAGAGTTATCCTTCCTCTCAACAACCACTTTTTGAATGTGATTCAATACTTTCTAAAACGGAGTCTATCTAGAAGCCACACAAAACATAGAAAAAGTTGCTAAAGTTGTTTCCTTAAAAGTTTTAAACTAAACATATAAGGATATCTTTCAGTTTCCTCAGCTGGGATATTGACACTTACATTTGGAACTAGCTTGTTCGTCTGAATAAAGCATGTACGTTTTATTTCCTTATTGTTCCCATTCCCAAACTAAAGCCCCCTTACAGAAATGGAGCCACATAATCAAGGACAGGCAAACTGCAGCCATTAAAGGCAGGTCTCAGTTTTACTGAATGTTTAATATGGCAGAAAGTTAGGAGGTCCCACTTTTATTAATTTAATTAATCTATGTTTACGTGGATACAAACTGTATGTGATTTGCTTGAAAAGCAAGGTTTAAGTTGTATTTATACAAGGAAATACACTCTTCACATTTCAGGACATAGCCTGTAGAGTGAACTATCTATGCTCAAGATACAGCATTTAAATTTCATGGCAGCAGGAAAGTTAATCAGTTCTAATGAAGGAGAAGAAAAAATAAGACCTGGCCTGTTATCTGGTTTGAGAATATTTCTTTCCTCCAGCGTCACCCTCCCTCACTTTCTTTTTAATTCCTTCACTCTCTTAACTTGCTTTCTGGCAGTAGGCGCTCAAATAATATGACCATAGGCAATGCTTTAGGGAGTTAAAAAACTTCTGGATACATGAAAGGAGGCATAGCAAAGTCAGCAAACTGTAACTATAGGGAAACATATTTCAGGCTTCCAAAATTGTTCATAATATATCCTGAGTCACACCATCCCCTGGATGCTCCCTTCAGTTTGCTCCTATACTGTACTGTGCCCATCAGTGACTTCAGCCCAAGTGATGTTGGGGTCCTGAATTAAAATTATCGTTAACTGTGGTTTTAAGGAAGGTAAAGTCCCTTCCCTTCCCTTCCCTTCCCTTCCCTTCCCTTCCCTTCCCTTCCCTTCCCTTCCCTTCCCTTCCCTTCCCTTCCCTTCCCTTCCCTTCCCTTCCCTTCCCTTCCCTTCCCTTCCCTTCCCTTCCCTTCCCTTCCCTTCCCTTCCCTTCCCTTCCCTTCCCTTCCCTTCCCTTCCCTTCCCTTCCCTTCCCTTCCCTTCCCTTCCCTCTAGATTAATAAATAAAACAGTGACAAAGAACATTTCTGGATACTCAATTTTCCTGTTGCTCAACGGCTCACAGGATCCTGGCATGGTTTTGGTCCATGTCAGCAATTTCAGGCAATTCCCAGGCACAGTTTGGGGGTCAGAAAAGACCAGTGTTTACTCCCAGGAGGGAGATCAGATATGATCACCCTGGTTTAGAGACAGAGTTTAATAATATGGATACAAGCTATTCTGTGCCAGTTAGACTTCAAGTTGCTCTTGGGGACATTCCGATTGGACACCAGAGGGAAATTTTTCGCAGTGAGGACAGTCACCATTGGAATAATCTCCCCAGGGAAGGGGTTGACTTGGCCATGTTGGACAACTTCAAGAGTCAGCTGGACAGGGTGCTGGGCCACCTTGTCTAGGCTGGGCTTTTCCTAGAAAGGTTGGACTAGATGAACCCTGAGGTCCCTTCCAACCTGGGATTCCGTGATTCTGTGATTCTGTGATTCTGTGTGATTCTGTGACTTATGGCACATAGTTCCTATATAGTCTAAAATATTAGGCACAAACTTGTTTGAATGAAGTTAACTGCATCCTCACTGCCTTCCATGCAATATTAATTGTAATGATAGAATATGATATTAACATAAACATGCAATTTAGAGTTGTAATCCTAAGGTAATTGTATATCATTGCTTTCGTTATTGTAAATGCACAAGCACAGTAAAAATCGATGTTTCCTGCCTAAAAGGCAGAGGAATGAGCAAGTGTAAATGAATCATTTTAACAGCTCTGAAATAAAACATTTTGTTCTCCAGTATCAAAATGAGAAGGTTGAAAATTCAAATTTTAGCCTTTCTTCCACCCCCAGTTTTGAAATGAACACCCACTGATTTGACTTGGCTACAAGAAGGGAACCTATGTCGCAAAGACTTTCAAACACCTCCACTTTCATAATCAGATTTATTTATGGACTTTCAGAATACCTTCCTAAAAATGTAATGACAGTGCTCTTTAAAAAAAGGCTTACAGAATCGCTACTCCATTTTGCCAACATTGGTCTTTGCTACTGAAGTTCAACATGGTCATTTTTTTCTCAAACTAGATAATTAAGAGTTTCAGCCACTTTTGTTTCAGGGGTCTTAGACTGGGTTTTATCACATGGTGAAATCACAAGAGCAGTTTCACAGCTCCCTGAACGACCAACCTTGTTTCAGCCTCTTTTATTTTTTAATCTCTGATAACTAGGGTTGTTTCTAAGTTTATGATGAATCTGTGAGACATCGGTGAAAACATAAACCATAAATATCCTTTAAAACATGTGGGATAAAAAAGAAGGGACCTTAATCAGCGTAGTGGAGAGGGGACAGGAATTCAGGAGAATGGTTCCCTCTCCCAGCCCTACTTGTATTGCTCCCATGTGCACGACCTTGGTCCAGATGTGCTTTTGTGCTGAGGCTCCATTCTGGCTTGCTTTGCTCCCTTGTAATCATCAGTCCTTATCACACAATTAATTAAAAGGAATCTGATCACATCCTAGAGGCTGACCAAAAAAGAATGAAAGGGATCAATGTTGCAGCAGCCAGAACAGCACCCAGCGATGTTCCCCATTGTGTCCAAACCCCTTATGCCATGTAGGATCTCTTGTGCAAATGACGAGTGATGCCTGTTTGGTTTTGGTCAGCTTCCCTCATTCCCTAGGGATTTCCATTTGTGCGTCCTCTGAATATGGAATTAGTATAAAGTAGAGCAGCCAATCTATCTTGTGTAAGTCATGACACTAGCCACAGATAGACCAGGAAGTGGGGGACAGGCACAGCTTCATAGAAACAAAAGCTGCAATTGCTCAGTTAATCTAAATTCTGCAGAACATGCAGAACAGGAACATGCAGAACATGAATAGGAACGAGGGGCTGGGGAGCAGCTCCCCAGGGAGGGACCGGGGGGCTCTGGCCGGCAGCAGGTTGAACACGAGCCACCAGCGTGCCCTGGCAGCCAAGGGGGCAACCGTACCCTGGGGGGCACCGAGCCCTGCATCGCAGCCGGGCGAGGGGGGGGATTGTCCCGCTCTGCCCCACGCTGGGGCGGCCTCACCCCGAGTGCTGTGGGCAGCGTTGGGCGCCGCAGGACATTGGGGGTATAAAGGTACTGGAGAGTGTCCCGAGGGGGCCGCGGGGCTGGGGAAGGGTTTAGAGGGGAAACCGTACGAGGAGCGGCTGGAGTCCCTTGGGTTGTTCAGCTGGAGCAGAGGGGGCCGAGGGCAGCCCTCATGGCACTCTGCAGCTCCCTCCCGAGGGGAGGAGGAGGGGCAGGGCTGGTCTCTGCTCTCTGGTGACCAACGCCAGGCCCCGAGGGAATGGCAGGGAGATGGGCCAGGGGAGGGTGAGGCTGGGCATTAGGAGAAGGTCCTTCCCCCAGAGGGTGGTGGAGCCCTGGAACAGGCTCCCCAGGGAGGCATCACGGCACCAGCCTGGTGATATTCAAGCAGCGCTTGGACAAGGCCCTCAGAGACACGGTGTGAATTTGGGGTGTCCTGTGCAGGGACAGGAGCTGGACTTGATGATCCTTGTGGGTCCCTTCCAACTCAGGCCATTCTATGGTTCTGTGATTCTGTGATTCTGTGATTCTATGATTCTAACATGGGCTAGAGAACCTTCACAGATTTACTGTTGAATGAGCTACAGTGTACCTTTCAGAACAACTAATAATAATACTGTCTTGGTTTTACTTTTTAAGGCCATGGCTGTAAAATCTTTGCCTATCTTAATGAATTGTTCCTTTCTTAATCACTAGCTCTGATAAAGATATAAGTCTGTTTTCCATTCTGGGTTTTGTTAAACTTGAGCCTTAAACCAGTAAAATCTTCTGCTTGGGTAGATCTGTTAACCCTTTTCAGTTCTCTGTATCACCTTGTTATTAGGATAAATAAATTAAGCTTGTTGTGTCTTTCATTATATGGTAGTTTCTCTTTTACTGCATAGAATCACAGAACGCTTGAAGTTGGAAGGGACCTTTGGAGGTCATCTGGTCCATCTCCCCTGCTCAAGCAGGGCCACCTACAGCTGGTTGCCTGGGACCATGTTCAGATGACTTCTGAATATCTCCAGGGAGGGAGACTCCACAATATTCCTGGGCAGCCTGTGCCAGTGCTCAGTCATCCTCACAATAGAAAAGTGTTTTCTGATGTTCATAAGGAGCCTCCTGGGTTTCAGCTTGTGCCCATGGCCTCTGGTCCTGGAACTAGGCACCACTGAAAAGAGCCTGGCTCCATCCTCTTTGCACCCTCCTTTCAGGTATTTTTAATTTATACGTTGATAAAATCCCCCACAAGCTTTCTCTTCTCCAGGCTGAACAGTCCCAGCTCCCTCAGCCTTTCCCCATATGAGGGATGCTCCAGACTCTTAGTCACCTCAGTGGCCCTTCACTGAGCTCTCTCCAGTATGTCCATGCCCCTCTGGTACTGAGGAGCCCAGAACTGGACACAGTACTCCAGGTGTGGCCTCACCAGTGCTGAGTAGAGCGGAATGATCACCTCCCACCTGCTTCTAACCCTCCTTCCAATGCAGCCCAGGGTACCATTTTACCACCTTTGTGGGAAGGGCACATTGTTGGCTCATTTTCAGTTTGGTGTCCACCAGGACCCCTAGGTCATTTCCTGCAAAGCTTCAGACAATGCTTTGACATAACATCAGTGATGCCACATCATGTTATTCAGTTCACCAACAGCTTTCTTGAAAGGGGCATGTCAGAAAGGAGTACAATATTCCACCTGCCGTTGCTTCACACCTGTGACAGATGCCACATGACCTTTATGATTAAGTGCATTACATCCTTTTGTTTATTTAGACAGAGGACACTCTTGCCCTTCTGCCCTCAAATTCAAGCTCATACTTAGCGGATTGTCACCTATCACCAACAATTCCCTTTCAGAGTAACTGCTTTCCAGAGCAGACTCCACCATCTCATAGGGAAAAGGTACGTATTTTCTTCGTAACTATAAAAATTATTTTCCCCTCTGTTAATAAGTTGTTTGTTGACATCCAGCTCGTTGAACAATCCAGATCATGGTACATTTTTCCCTTTCATCAATTTTCCTGCAATCTTTCAGTCACTTACAAACATTGCCATCAGTAAAGTTACATATTCTCATTGATGAGAATATAAAGTAATGTCAGGGCAGGAACTGAAACCTGAAACTCTATTAGGAATTTACATGTTTAGTCATTATTGTCTCTCCTTCATCTATTTCAAGTTCAAATAGATGGCTTTAGATCCATTTAATGTATTTAGTATTTTGTCTAATTGTTATAATTGTAATCAACATCCCTGTGGTTGCAAGTTAAATGTGCTCTAGAAGTCAATCAAATTTGCAATCTCATTAAAAGGAAGAAAAACAGGTTCATCTGACAGCATCTATTTTCTGTAAGCCCGTATCGATTAGTATTAAGTATATTATCCTCCTTTAATTTTTTTATTAATTGAGTCCTCAGTCAGATAATTCATTAGTGGGAACAGAACTGGTGCCAGACTGTTAAGCATCTAATTATGTGGATTTTTCTGTTCATATTTTTAAACTTCTAGCAACAACTTCTAGCTTCTATGCTTCGCCAAGTTATAAAAAAAGAAGTATTTATTTTTCAGACAGCAGATAATTTCTTTGAAAACTCCTCAGATTGTCATATTCTAAGATATTGAACAACCACAGATTAAGTTATTCCTTTGTTCTTATTAATGGCGTTTGTTATCTTCTTCTGAGGCACTAGTAATAGTGGCTGTGAGAGACAGCTTACTGAACCTGCCGGTCTGGTTCGGTACCCTTCTTACGCTGGACTGATATACACTTTTATAACCTTCATCCACGTACTCATGTGCATAAGGCAAAATCTGGACACTCTTAAATTCAAATCTTACCTAACAAACATGACTTTTTTTCTTACTCTTGAAGTTTTGCAAACCAAACGAAAACAGTGGCTTGCCATGATTTCAAATGGAGCATTGAAAACAAACAGGTGTTAGATAGTTGTAAAAGACTGTGAAACATTTCCACTTCTTGTGCCACCATGTTCCCTTGGCATGGGGATGAAATAAAAACATCAACTTACGCTGATCTTACACATCCTCTGCAGAGCAAAACTGAAATACAAGAAAAAAAACCTCACGAAAATTCTGTGCACATAATGCCTACACATCTAACATTTATGAGTGATACAAATTGGAATTTGTAGATTAGTAATTGTATATGGGCTCATATAAAACATACTATTCCTCCTAGAAGCAGGCTGAGTGCTCTTTAGCTGTGTAGTGGACATACAGTGTGGTTGTAGGACAGGAGTTTTGGTGGGACAGGAGGTGTTTGGGAGCGGTTACTTGGGTTTCTGGGGGCTGAAGAGAACACAGTTTTGTTGTTGTCATTTTTGAGAACAGGAATTTTGGGGACTCATGAAGGAATAGTAAAAAACTAAATAGCTTTAGCACTGTCCTGTGATCTCATCCAATCTCCCGTACTCTTATAATGCTAGAAGTTTTAGCTTGGACTAACTAGCAGTCTCCCAAGCATGGGGGAAAAAGGGGCAGCACATGTCAGGGACCTCTCCTATTGTACAGTCTGGATGCAACCACCTCTTTTGAAGGGCAAAAGTCATGCTGTATCACTCTGCAAACTTCACATTTTTGAGGTGTACAAGAGGAAAACCTATAGAATAAGTGGCAAAAATATTGCTAATAAACAGAGGTGTCTGGAATTAATCCTGGTCCCACTGAAGTCTGTGGGGATTTTGTTGATGACTTAAGTAAAGGCTGAATAGGGTCATTAAGATAGCCCCAAGGTACTGAGTACTAGAAGTCAAGGATGTAGTGTGATATTGGAAAATAAAAGGAATTATCGGTCTTTTGGGGTATTCTGTAACTAGGAGAAAGCAAGAAATCAGGAAGTTCCCTTTGAACTAACATTTAGAGGAGATAAAAGAAAGCCTACTGTTCTCCATAGTAAATAATAGACATACTTTATATAATTATCCTTAAATATGATTCAGTGAATCAGACTTTTGTTTCTCATCCCAAGTATTATTACAGTGCAACTGAAATGAGAAGAACTCTTTAGTATTTCGGAGTATAAACACTTTGGCTGCAGCCTTCCATTATTACTATTACTAGTGCTAGTACTAGTACTAGCACCATTATTATTATTATTATTATTATTATTATTATTATTATTATTATTATTATTATTATTATTATTATTATTATTAAGACTAGTTTGTTAAACAGGTCATCTGCTTTACATTCATGATCATCACTTGAATAATATACTTTTTTACTTTGTTTACAAGGTGGGACTTTTTTACCTTGATCTTGAGGTCATGCAGCAGCTACTCATGATGTGCCTTTCACCTTGGAGCCTGGATATGTCCAACCCGCACCTTGGAGCCTGGGTATGTCCACCCCACTGAGATTTCCTCTGATACTGGCAAGAAACCCTGAAATATGAGGCTGACAGGTATGACATATGACATATGATAGGAGATATCTATCCTAATTCTGTAAAACTTATTTTAACATTATAAAATAAAAAAGGCATATGAACATTTGTCTCATCTAAATTATGCGCAGATATTTTATGGAAAGTTTTAAATTATTTTCCTCAGGGCAGGCTGCCTTTACTGCACTTTGCACAAAGTTTGAGATTATCTGTGTCATAAATGACTGATAAGAACATTTTATGTAGTGAAATGTAATCAACTGCTCTAAAAGAGCAGATAAGTGACAAGAAGCTACTTATGAAAGCCTCCTGAGAGAGGCTACCCAGAAGATACTAATGACAGTTGAGATTGGATAGTCAAAAACCATCTCCTACCATCCGAACTGAATGAGTACTGGATAGAATCCAGCTAAAGTTTTGGCAGGCAGTTAACAAGAAATTGTGCAGATAGCTGCAAACATTTGTACCAATAAATATAGACTGAAATATATTTACCACCCCAAATACTGTTTTGTTGTTTGAAATAGCTCAAGGAGCGTCTAGATCATCTGGTCCTGCTGCCTGTGTGTCTTGCAGAAGACACCACATGACAGGGAACCCATCGCTTCCTGGGATATTTGGTGGAAACACCTTTTCAGCACAGGCTAGGGACCGTTCCCTGTCTGGTTTGTGGCTAAAGTTTAATCGTACAGGTATGGCCAGACCATGACAGGTGGCCTCAGGACCAGAGATCAGTCCAAGCACTGTTTAGCAGCACTAATGAAAAAGAAACCCAGCCAACCAACAGAACAAAAAATATTATTGAGAACTTCATCTGGGATTGCTTGCTTTCCCACTGGTATAGTTTTGCTGTGAGCCTGTTGGTTGTCATGAGGAATATTCTTCATGTGCAGATTCTGGCATGTGTCTGTGCAACAACCGTTTTTTGAAGCCATCTGGTTCTTTTTTTCTCAAGACATCAACCTTGAGCCTAGCTAAGCCTGTTAATAGCAGTAAAGAATCTGGAGTGGAGGCTATAATCCCAGCTAACTAACTGCAATTGAAAACACTGTCCAGTCTGTCGGGTGAGTTGAACCTGTAAAACTGGAGGACAAGGTGGACTACAGATAAGGTAGCTACAGCTCTTTCTTCAAGGGCACCAATTCAATTCTCAGATGAACTGATGGTGATTAAAAGTTTCTCTCATTTAATTTTAACTGAAGGTGACTTCAGTGTTTTTTTTTTTTTCTTTCTACACAAGCATTATATTCTTCTAATGCAGGTTTCAGAACTGGTTTTGTCACACAGCGTTTCTACTTCCCATTTTAATTCATGGGAGTAAAGGGAGAGCAACTTCATCCTAATCCCTTTCAATCCAAATCAAAATCGTTATTTTGCTTTTTAAGCTATTTTCCCGATACACCTTTCCCTAGTTCATTGTGCAACATTTTTTTCTGGTGTATAAAGGGTTGTTTGTCTTTCATTTTTATTTTCACATCATAGGCAATTTTCAAGGGAAAGTTTTCCCACTTATTTCCCAGATCCAAATTTGGCAACTAAGGAGAAAATAACTTGGCATACTTCCAGCAGTTTATTCACAGAGCATCCAATTCCACTAATATGCTCTCTACTGACCATTCGTAATTTTCTGTGTAGTTTTATTACTGGCTTCACACTGTATATTAATTGGCAAAGGCTCAGTGCTTTGATAATTCCTTAATTTAGCTGGCCATAATGATGGCCCAGAGTGGTTCATTAATATTTGTGTTAAATGCATTAATTAATAAAAAAAAACCACATGTGAAAACTAGATAGCTCTAGGTGATGACAGTAATGGGACTCCTCTTGCCATTACATGTCCAGTCCGAGGCTTTAGATGCAGATGTAGAGTTTCATAAGGTGATGAAGCTGTTTGCGTATGTGCCACCAGTACATTGGCTTGTATTGGCACAGGTACCAAGACATAACTAGATGCAAGGCAGCTGCTTGTTTCACAGTTTCATGCATTTATGGTCTAGAGTATCTAAGGAACCAGAGAGAGGCTGGAAAATGTGACGTATGTCCTCTCTGCAAAAAGTGCATACAGACTAGGCAGGATGCCTTATTTATCTCAAAAGCTGCTGGGTCCTGTGTGTGGGCAACTGAACTGAGCCCAAAGGGTTCACAGGATCACAGACTAGCTGAAGCTGGAAAGGGCACCTCAAGATCTTTTAGTCCCCCTACCCTGCTCAAAGCAGGGTCATCCTGAGCACATTTCTTAGGGCCACGTCCTGTCCTGAGTGTCTTCAAGGATGGAGACTCCACAACTTCTCCAGGCAGCCTAGTATTTCAGTTACTGAACACAGCCTAGTTCTCTCTTGTTTACTCCCCCCACCAGGTATTTATATATATTGCTAAGATGGATCTGTAGGGAACTGTGGAAAGCCAATGCTCTTCTGGAGTGGCAGATAGACACCAGAGTATCCCTGGACAGCTGAAATGGCAGCAGATCACAGAACCCCAGACTGGTGGAGGTTGGAAGGGCCCTCTGGAGCTCATCCCGTCCCACCCCTGCTTGAGCAGGCACCCCCAGAGCAGGGGCACAGGGCCGCGTCCAGGCGGGGGGTGAGTGTCTCCAGGGAAGGGACCCCACAGCCTCTCTGGGCAGCCTGTGCCCCTGCTCTGGCACCCGCACAGGGAAGGGGTTTGTCCTCATGTTCAGGTGGAACTTCCCGTGTTCCAGCTTGTGCCCGTGGCCCCTTGGCCTGGCGTTGGGCACCACTGAAAAGAGTCTGGCCCCATTGTCCTGACACCCACACTTTAGATATTGAGAAGTATTGATAAGACCCCCCCTCAGTCTTCTCCAGGCTGCCTATATAGATGACTATATGTGGGCAGCTGAACCAAAATGGCAGTACTATGCATGTAGACTGCACGTGTAGACTGTACTGTACATGTATGCTTGCTGAAAGATGATGTTTACTACTATTTCAGGTTTCCCTGAGTATACACAAAGTATTGACAGATGTAGTGAAGTGTGAGACCTTGATCCTTCTGGAAAAACAGTGGGAATCCAGGCAGGATAGACAAGGCTGTGTAAAATGTCACTTGATGCTTATATGTGAGTGATTGAATGATGCCTCCAGTTTGTCTGTTGGTATAAAATGGCAGCAAACTATGTCTTGATTGTGTGGGTCTGCCTAGTGTGCTAGATCCTGAATAAGCAAAACTCAGTCCCATGCTGTGGTCCAGTCCTAGTAATCCTTTTTTCAAAAGCTTGACATTTTGAGTTTCTTCAGAAACTGCATTTATATACCACTAATTCAAATATCTTTCCATTAAAAAAAACAACATAAACTTTGCCCAGAGCATAACGCCCTTTCCATTAAGGCTTGAAGCTCCCACTGATTTCTTGTTCATGTCTTTTCTAGACATTTTGTTAGATTTGGCTTTTAGTGCCTACCTAGAAACTAAACTGTGTTTTCCAGCAAAACATATGCGAACACCCAACCTCTTTAACATAAGGGGGAGTTCTGTTGTTGAACACATGGACAAATATTACTATATGTACTTCTTCAATTATGCTAATTATGGGAGTTCAGGACACTCAGCATTTTACAGATTTGATCCCCCTTTTGCTTGGTCACTTACTTTGAATGCAGATTTGCCCAAGCTCTCTATATGCAATTTGCATACAAAATCTGATAGGGATGGATTTTTTTTCCTATTACTTTTTCCTTTTTATCTTCATGTATGTTGCAGTGTCTACAGATTAGAGGCTACTAGTGCACACTGACGTGTATTTTGGCACTGCACTTCTGCAAATCTCAGCAGGTTTGTCTGCTTTTTGTTTTAATGGAGTGAGTGGAAAATTTGCACACCAAAGTGAAGAGACATAGGAGGGGTAACCTCTCATGACTGTATTTAAAATACTGATGAATATGCCACGATTGTGTTTTCTCTGACTTTGGAGAAGAGCACATACAGAACCGATCAGAGGAATTTACCATAGCACCTGGGAATTTGTATTTCCCAGAAGATTAGAGGGATAAAATTAATTACTGAGAGTTCATTTGTAGGGAACAGAGGTGGGAGTTGGATAAACCAAATTTAAACATGGGGAAACTGCCTCCTAAACCATTTCCTTTTTCACCTGAAATCCTTCTGAAGTTTCTGCCATTGCAGTTTTGCCCTTGGTGTGTCATTGTCTAGAATTACTCATAAAGTCATTCCTGCAAGCACTGAAACAACACAGAGAGAAGGGCTGTCATCAGGTTCCCAAACAGTTTTGAAAATGAGCATGTCTAGGAAATTTCTTTAAAAGAACATATTTTTGAATATTTTTCAGTAAAATTTTTTAGATCCTTTTTTTTTTTTTGGAAAGTTCGACTAAACATCTAAGCTGGAGTTGCTTCAAGTCATACCTGAAAGAGGATGCTGTTTACATCTAACGGCGTGGTTTTTTGACTCTCATTGTTTTTGCCTGGGAAGAGTCAAACCTTGTGCCACAACACTGGGATCAAAATCCAGAGTGGGACCACTGGCAATTAATCGAGACCCTTACCTGAAGTAGGACTTGGAAATGAACTGCTGTAGGCTTGTAGGGAAAAGAATTATTTTAAGACTGTGGAGATGTGGACTTCATTGCCAGCATTGTCACAGCCTTTCCATGCAATCATGGACAAGGTGCTTCTGAAGGCATTCAGCTTAATTTAAGCTGGTGATGTAAATATTAACTATCCAAGGTTAGCTCATTTTATAGATTGTGTCCATTGCCAGTGGATAGGGACTAGGATTCCGGCCACTTTTCCCCTGTGGTCAACTGAGAGAGGCTAATCTAACACAAGCCATCCCATCTAGCTTTGATTCCTGCTTTAGGACAGTATAAATTGCCTTGCATTTTATCTTTCTCTTGATACACCAAGGATTAAATCTGGTTTATGGCCTTAGATGAGACAACTAATTAACATAGCTGCAATTAGGTGGGATAGATCCCACCTTTAATCTCTGTATAAGCCAATCTTCTCGCTGTAATATGGGAATAATATTATTGCTTTTTCTCTGCTTTGTATGTCTTATCTATTGGGCAGAAGTTCTGGGTCCTGTAATGTAATCTGTCTGGATCCTAGACAGCTTTGATTGTCTTTATTTATCCAGAAATGGAAATTATTTTCAAGCATCAGACAAATCAGGGTTAAATCAACATAGATTTTATTGCCGTGAAATGTTTGATCAAATGTGGTCATTATCTTCATAGACTCATGTAAAACAGGTAGCTTGTATAGGAAATAGAAATATAAAAGATTATGTTTTTCACCACTGAATTATAAATTAAATTAAATCAAGTGGAAAGAAAAAACCAAAACCAAACCAAAACCCCAAACCAATAAATAAGACATTGTTTGTTGGTGACCAAGTGCGCACTCACATTTAAATACAATCACAACAGCTGCTGTACAGAACAGAATTAATTGTACAAAATAAAGAAAAGTAAAGAATAGCAATAAAAAAAGATCAGACCTCTCCAAATGACTTTCACCTGGCAAAGGAAAACGACTTTATTTTCCTCCCCCATTCCCCACACAGCTGTACTTGAAGTCTTGTTGAACCTGTAATGAAGGTGGAGGCAGAGGATATTTTTATAAACAAAGTTCCTGTATAATTAAGTTTATTGATTCTTCCTTGTGTTGCAGGCTTGTGTCTTCTACTAATGCTGTTTCTTCTTGTCCTTAGAAATAAAGAATTAAAGCAGCAGAACTATCTCTCTAAAGGATAAAAAAAATGTCAGATGACCTTGGAATTCATCAGCAGCCCTTTTGGATATCTCAGACATCTAAGACCAAAACTGCTTGTTGGTATTAGGAAACAAACAAACAAACAAAAAAGCAGCTAGAGAAATTGGCTCTTAGGACATTAAAGCAGCCCTTCTTGAGCCCTGCTGCAAAATTGTGAGCCTCAGCTGTGCCACTGAGTCACGTTCAAAGGAAAAGATGAGCTGGGGAAATATTTACACAGAGGTCCAGGATCTGGAAGGACTATACATTGTGCCTGCTTTGTAGCAGATTTTTTTCATTGTTTTTGGGAAAAGTTAAAGATAAGCTTCAAAGAACAGATTCCGTGTTGATTTGGAGAGCTGAAGTCTTTTCCCAACGAATATTGGATGTTATCTTTAAAAAGAAGTAAATTAAAGGTCCAAATTCACCCCTTGTGCCAGTTCTCCAAGGCAACAGAATGACACCTAGAAGGAGTTAGGGTTTAAGGTGGCAGCATGAAGGACAAAATTCTTGGCAGTCTTCAATTGTAGGTGGCAGGGTCATCACTGCTTGTCTGTGGGTCACTTGCCTTTACAGGCCATACCAGTGCTGTTCCAGTTCCCATCACCTGCGTAAAACTCTCCCATCACTACACATCTCTGCCACGTAATGATATTAATGGAGGACTGTGTGAACAGAGATGCAAATCTTAGGGCAGAGGTTGGAGGCGAGAATGTCACTCCTGCCTCTGCCACGGACTTACCTTCTAAGCTTAGTCAACACATGAGCTGTTTGTACTCACAGTGAATAACACCTTGCTCTAGAAAGAAAGGCATGTGGTTAGTCAGTGTGTTTACTTCATGATTAATTTGCTAATAAATCCAAGTATCAACAGCTGGTCTTTGTGAGTCAAATGTGTCAGGGCTTAGTATAAGAAGTAAGTTGAGAGACCTAAAGTGTTTTGAGATTTGTGGTGGGAAAAGTGTAATGCACAGAAAGCTGAGCAACGGGCTGAAGTACAACTGGATCCAAATACTCAGGCAGTACTTGAGCTATGAATCTATTTTTAAGGTTTCAAAAGTCATAATGATTCTTTGCCCTGGCTGCAGGAGTTTGGACACTTCTCTGTATTGCTTTGATGTTTTTGACCTGAATGGATTAAACAATTCCATGATCTCTCAAAGGGAGAACCTCTTTTTTGATTTTTTCCAATCAGATTAATTTAAAAGTCAAAAAGGTATAAATATATGTGAATTTTCTACCAGTGAGCACCTGCTGCACTAACTTCTAACCATGCCCTTCCTTCAGGCTGTTCTAATTCACAAAAGTGTTTTGAGATGACAACAGTTCCATAGAGACAAGACTAAGAAAATAATAATAAAAAAAGACAACCTGGGAACATTGTGCAGGTATAAGTGGGTGAGAACTTAGGCTGAGATTTTAACAGGAACATCAGTGAATTTATTGTGCAAAACCACCCTGGAAGTTCTGATTTTAAAAACCAAAGGCATTTTGACACCAAACTGCTCTGATAGCTAGTTCAGCAGAAGAGGCAGTATTATATTTTCTCTCAATAAAATTATTAAGTACAGTTAAAAATCAATAAAAGAGAACCTGTGAATGTCAACAGACCTCAAAGCTACCTTTTAAAAACAATTTTGCTTTTTAAATATGCTAAGATACTAAAAGGAAAAAACAGAAAATGAGGATATAAATGCAGGTAGTCTCTTAATGGTAAGAGTATAAGACAGTTCAATCAAGTTGAACCAGACCTGTACGGAACCTTACCAAAAACATGTAGGGTCATTAAGTAAAAAACTGGAAGTTCTGGGGGTTCAGGAGTGCTCAGGTTTATTAATATTAATAGATCAAACGGTAATCCAGGTAAAAATAATCGCTGCCTGCAAAGCAGAGGTTTATAGTGATTATGTAATAACAAAAGATGCAAGTCTTCAAATAAATTACTGTTGGGACCTTGGACCAGATCCTGAATAGGGAAATATTTCAAATAATGCTGTACACTTGATATTTCCAATATCAAACATTTGAATTTGGTTGTAATAAAATGCTGCTTTCTCAACAGATTTACAGAATTATCTACACAGCCAGACATTCCTCCTTCTCCAGAAGATTGATATTTTAGTGAAAAAAAAAATTGCAAAGGATTAAAAAAATGTTTTTCTTCTTTTTTTTTCCCCTCCCTCAAAACCTGATTTAAAGTTATTCACATCTTGAAGTAGAGGACCACAATTAAATTCCTTTACAGTTCATTTTTGTGTGGCAAATCTGCATAACTGACACAGTCCAATTTTTATTTTTGTCCCCCCTCTGTTTCTTTTTTCCGCCTTAGTTTGGGCAACAGAAAAAGCAGAATGAGTTTCCTTTTCACTTTTAATTGTGGTTACCTACTTTCACACTTAAGTATTTCATGTTCTAGAGCAGTTCCACAATGTTTCTCATGAAGACTTCTCTGAGGATCATTCATTTGATTTTAGCACTTCTCCAGAGGCACTGGAGTGAAAAATTCATTCAGTAAAGTGTAAGTTCTGTTAGGCACTTAGCTGATCTTGATGTGTGGAGGAGGTGGAGTTCCATGGAGATACATCTATTTCCCTCAGTGCATAGAGGGTGCCTAGACAGCACTAAAGGAGGTGTCTAAGTTATATACCTACTGCGAACAAGGACAGATCTGGGGAAAACATTGGATTTTTTTTCTGTAGATTTCCTTACATGAACAAATAGGGGCTGATTAGTTCCTAGTGTGTTTTCTCACCATGATGGCAATGTCCTTACTGACCTTAAGAGGAGCAACATCATGCCATAGATGCTTTATTTCCTCCCATGCAGCTGGAAGGCGAGGCTTATGTTGTTAATTCAGTTTGACTCCCTACATCATATCTGTAAATGCCCTTGGCAAGTTTTCATAGTCCCCAGGTTTAGAAGTTTGAAGCTGGTCATCCAAGATGTAATGCATGCTAACTAGTTCTAGAATGCTACGATGTAGATGCATGTGTATGAGTGCTTTTATCCTCAGCTTCCTTTATACCCAGCTGAAAAAGCACACACTTTCAGGGCATGATTCATTGTTACTTTGACATGAGAGAAACTGCATACTCTAAGTGCCTTTTCCTTGCCACTCATTATAGAGAGAGGAGGCTGATTAATCCAGTTGTAGTCATGTACAATGAAAAATGCCACCACTACATTGCAGCTATTATCTGTGGAGAATGACGGGCACTTCCAGATGATGCCTTCTACCTGTTCTAGACACTTGGTGTGCAAGTCAAGTGGCCACCCGTAGGTATCTAGTGCTGTCTTCTGGGATCCTTCAGCTCCTCCTCCAAGCAAGTCCAGATCTTCTATAGATTTCATGTTATATCTCTCAAAACTGTGGCTGTCTTAGATATCCTAAAACATCTCAAATGGCTCTAAACACTTACACGTGGACAACTATATTATTTCCTACCATAGAAAAAGATTAATTGTCGCTTGTAAGGAAAGGTCTGGTTCTGCTGATCTTAAAAGATGGTCAGCATAACCCCACCCTGTCAATCTTTCCTAACTTTCTCAATAAAGTGATGTCAGATAAACAGGAAAAGGAAAGGAATAAAAGTATTGTTGAAGAAGAAGTTAGAATGTGGCTGGAAAAAGCCTCTTGACTCAAAGAGTCTTGAGCTTGAACTACGCCTCCAATGTTTTCTGAGTGAGGATGTGTGGTAGGTGGTAAAGTAATATTTCAAACGTACGTTAGCAAGGTTATTACCACTTAGCTGCTGTGGACCAAGCCAATCTGTCTTACTTGTAATTTTTATTTTATTTTATTTTATTTTCGGTAAGTGAGTGGATTCTGTTAGACCTCTGCACCTCAGCTGGATTTCTAAAGATAATAAAGCTGCAGAAACAAGCTGTTGAAGGAAAAAAAAAAGCATCATAAAATCAAGGCAACACAAAAGGTGACTCCGATTGCCTGCATTGATCTTGTTGAACAGAAACCCAGGTATGGCAGACTGCAATGTTGTGGGACCAGGGGCTGAGAAGATAGAGAAGCCCATGCTGTCATTTAATCTGAAGTTCACGGGGGGATCAGGGCTCTTATTGAAATTATCAAGGCTTTTTTTTTTTTAATTATTTTAGTCTGCCATGCTCTTTTCACAAGAGACACCACAGCTGCTGCTTGAATGGTCAGGACAGATTCCCAACAGGTTCTGGCCTCATTCCAGTGCAGCTTTATTGTACATTCCCATGTGGGGATGAGCAGCCCCCAACACCAAACGGTTCATTTGTCCCATGACCCAAGAATTCCTCTTTTGCCAGGTTTCCATATTGTTTTCCCAATGGTGAGTAGGTCAGGCATTTCCGATGGACCAGAGGAAGCCCTTCTTTCAATCTATCCAGCATGCAAGCAAAGCCAGGATGCTGGAACTGCATGTCCCACAACTGATGCGCTGGCCCTAACTGTGCTGCTGGAGAAGAAAGTGCTTCAGATTTCATGTGCCACCTCAGCCAAGTCCAGAAGTGCTTATAAAAAACAGTGTTAGTGTATCATTCAGAACAATCAAATACTACGTGCACGAAAAAGTAGTTTAGAGGAACATAAATTTTAAAAAAGTGACAATTTCATCACAACATTACTGTACACTGCTGTTCTTAGGGTTGAATACTTTCCTCTCACGCTCTCTCTTTCTCTCTGTTTTAATCTTTCTCTTTTTTATTTTCTTTTTTTTTTGATTTTTTCTTTTTTTTTTTTTCTTTTTTCCCCCTTTTTTTGGATTTGGTCCACTGGAGATAAATTGCCCTCAATGATATATATATTTAAAAAAAATATCAGCAGCAAGACTCTCTTGAAATAGATTCTGTTTGATGTAGCTAGTCTGTCTTTTCTGTTTTGCCCTCTTTCACAGCAGCCTCTGAAGTTTTCCGCAGGGGGGCTTTCTCCGAGTTGGCGTGTCCTTGGCCGGATTCCGCCGCTCCTCCGTTTTTGTGCGATGTGTGCTTTTCCAAGTAGTTCAGCATTTCACTGAGAACAGTTTGGAAAGTGCTTAGGGCAGCACATATTGCAGGAGTTCCAAAACCATGAGTGATCAAACTACAAATGGGAAGGAGACAGAAAAAGAAAAAGAAATACACACACGCACATAAATATAAATGCACTCACATACAGCGAAGAGTTTACAGTGCACTTATTTTGCTATAGTGAAATTCAAGATTTGCTTGCTAAACTATTTATTACCTATGGGAGAAACAGAAAAGAAAAGAGTAGAGCCAAAGAGCAGGCTACATACAGCTTCAAAGGCTGGTGTTGGTAGGAGTCTCTGTTCTGAAACACAGTGGGACAGATCCTCAGCTGATGCAGATTGACATAGAGTTGCTGACTTCAGAGAGACCAAGAAAGGATCCATGCCCTAGGCTTTCCAGCATTGCTACTTTTCCAGTCCCAGAAGGTCTGGCTTCCCCATTCCCAGGTAAATGAAACCAGTTCTGTGTGGTTTATTCACTCTCCTAGGTCAGAGTCTTGAACTACAAGACCTGGTTATCCTACGTGGATGTACGGCTGCATCTGTACGAGGAAATTAACCACCGTTGAGGTGCAGTTTCTGACTCCCAGCACAGTTGGCATGGTTTGGCCATATCTGTGCTGCTGAGCCCTCTGAGCATCCAAGGGGATAGAATCCAAACCACCCATTGGGAATAGTCCTTGGCCAATGCTAATGCGCAACCAATGCCCGGGAAATGTTTCACATAGGGCTGGTTCAGCCAGGGTAAGTTTGCGGACCATCCTAACCGATTAATAGTAAAAATAACCAACTTCCAACAGTGCAGCCCTAGTGGTGTTGAATTTACTAGTATAGATTTACTTTGTTGTACCTTTCATCCAAATAAGGTGCTTTTTCAAGATAACACTGAATTTTCCTTGTTGTTTTTCTGCACTGCAAAGTAGCTGAATTTCACTGGTGCTCCTCACTTAACATCTGCTGAAATCATGTATCAATACAGTTGCCAGGCAGAGCTATAGTGGGTTAATCTCATCTCAGTTTAGAGGAGCATTTCAGTGCACACGTATGTATCTACAGTCACTTGAGATGTTTTGGGCATCCAGCCCAGCTTCCACCTGCAGATCCAGAAATGTGCAAGTTTCCCACAGGTCCCATCTCTTAGGTACCATCTCTGTGAGGATGTCTTAGCTACCTTAGGGTGTCAGAAATGGTGCTAGAGACTTCAGCCCCATTTGCCTAAGTAATATCTGTACAGTATAAGCTGTTCATGTAAGGGCCAGGGAAACTCAAATTGTACTAGACACCTTATTATAAGCAAACAAATTATTCTCATTGTTATAATGAGGTATTTTTGATAAGTGTTAAATGAAAAAAAAACCCCAAACCCTTCAGGTTTTTAATTTCCATTTAGAAACATAAATGAAAAAGTATTTCAAAGGTTAATGTCATTGTAATTTTTAAAAACTGATTTCAGTTATCCCAATTCTGCTCAGGGCAGAAAGAAAACAAATAGAAGAACAGAAGCTGATTTCTGAATTTGCAGACATTTTTGAGAAATCAATACTTTATATTGGTTTGGGTGGGAAAAGAAACACAACAAAACGTTACAGTGATTCTGATAAAACAGTAACTATTTCCCAACCCATTCTAGTTAGGAACTTGTCCCTGCAATAATTTTCTGGGTGTCTTAGGCACCACATCACTAAACCCTGCTGTAATGCAGAGAACCACGTGCAGGTCAGAAATGAGAATAGCTCACTTCTCCTCTGCACTTTGTCTTCTCAGTCTTTCCAGGTGTGTTAGAAAAAAAGTGAAAAAGCAGGGACCAAGGGAAAAGAGACATGGGCAAATGCCAAGATGCTGGAAGTATTAAAAAAACAACCATGAGAAAGGATCCAAGATATCCTTTAGGGTGATCTTTCTGTCTGCTGGATGTGGAAACCTGTTTGCTAGGGAAGCTGGTGTCCTAGGGAAGACACCAAACATATGGGAATCCTAACCAAAATGAGAGCTCAGTTTGGAAGTCTCTCTCCATTTCAGATTGGGAGTGGACAAGTCTTTTATAAAAAAAGGCCTCCCAAAGGCTATTAATAAATAACTCACTTTTAGAATGTTTATCCATCGGTCTCCAGGCACGTTTCAAAGCAGGATTTTATGTTTACCCCCATTTAGTAATAAGAGGAAAATGTTAATTAAATATTTATAAGGACTATTTTGCAGACATCAATTAATAATACCACATGACTCTGGAAGGTTGGACTTGTAGTAATATCTGGATCTTTTTAATTTAGCATTTAAAAGAGATAAACATACCTCGCTTTAATTGTTTTTTCTTTTTTAGAAATGCCTGGCACACCAGAAAAATAAAAATCATCATCATCATAATTGTCATCATAAGTCATGTTTTTAATAGTAGTAAAAACAAGATCAGGAGTGGCATATGGATAACAGTATTTTTAGCCCTTTCAAGTCCTTTTAGGAGTCAGACAGTTTCAAAATTTTGTGTAGCATTTCATCATAATTTCTAATCTTCATAAATCCAGAGACATGAAAATGTGATGGAGCTTACAATAACAGAAACAAGAAAAAGGAAATTTAAATGTATAATTACTAGTTATAATATCTTGTGATTTTTACACTGCTTGTGTGATCTTCTGGGTCTTGATTTCGGGAACTGACTATATCGAGACATATATTGAAAATATTTATGATCTTGCATCCAAAAGAAACTAATTTATCTGTTTTAAAAGTTGACAATATTTGCAATCATTCATTTCCAGCAGATGCAAACAGTGAGTTTAAAAGCGATCGAATAGAAAAGAAATCTTCTGGCCTGCTTTCTTTGAACCTTTCGACTCCTGAGCAAAAGCAGTAGCACTGTGCTCATTTGATAGCTCAGTACACCCTGAAGAGTAAAGTGGGAATACTACAGTGAAAACTTACAGACATTGTCTCAGAAATGATCTGTAGTGTTAAGAACAAGTATAGAAAACTTTGATGTTCTCAAATGCTGAACAAGACTGTCGAAAATACCAGAATGGGACAAAAGCTGGTACTGAGGTACATAAGCGTAGGTGCCAACCTGTAGGTGTATACATCAACAGGGCCTAAACTCCCAGTGCCATCAAAGGGGACTCAAGGTAGTTTCCTATGTATAAGTGTCTACGGTGATTTGAGATGTCCTATGGCATATGAAACATCTGCACAAGATTGCTATCTATGATATAGGACTTAAGTCCACCTTGCTTCGAGGTGTTTTGACGCCAGGCAGGTTACCCATGTGTATCTCACATGGCATTACATACCAACGTTTAGGCAACCGAGACCTGCGGCTTTAGTCAGAGAAGTCTGGAGAATGATTTGGACGTCCATGAAATGGACGTGTCCCCTTTATGGTGAGCTGCACCATTTTTCTGGGTACACTAAGGTCTCCATCAAGCTGAGTAAAAGTGTGTTCCGTGCTATCTGAGATGCCCTATGGTAATAAGACTTCTGCATCAGGTAAATAGATAATGCAGAGGGCTTAAAAGCGAACAGCGCCCTTTTAAAGCAGCACTGAACTGATGGCAAACCTAATAGCATCTAAAAAGATGCTACTTCTTAACTCAGCTATATCTTGTCCTAGATCTTCATTGACCACATGGGAAGCTTGGACATCCAGCTTACACTGAAACACCTAGATATGGGTATTTTTTCCTGAGCAGAATCTTAAACTTCTGGTCTGAAAACTTGTGTTCGTAACAAAAAGATTTTTTGGGGTGAATTAGGGTTTTTTGCACTTAACTTCTTTAAAATTTAGCCTCTTTTGTACCACTAATCACCACATGCAGCGGGTTTTTTTCAAGACAGCATTGTATTTTTTATAAAAAACCCAACTTTTTTTTAGAGGAATGGTGCTGCAGAGTCTCATGACAACTCTACTTCCAGTTCCTGATGAATATATTCTTCTCCACAGATTGGAATATGCAGAGCCTATTAATTTTCCTATGAAGCTTATTAAGAGAAACCATTTAATGGAAAATTTCTGACCAGCCCTCCTTGCCATGCTCCTGTGAGGGTGTATTTTTGGCCTCACTTTTTGAAATGAGCATAAAAAGGCTGAGAGATATTATTTTCTACTTCATCTTACATTTTTATCAGTAATTCCCCTTGCTCTAATTTTGGTGGACTTTATTTCTCTGCAAGTTAGTGTCTTTGAAAAATCTAAGTTGGATAATTTCCCTTTGTTGATGAAAGTAAGTTTCAAGTTGGGGAGAAAAAATCTGATTCTACATTTAAAGCAGACGTGGCAGACAGAAGATTAATGGCAAAGCATTTGAATGTGTTTACTGAAAGTCAAATTTCATTGCCTGTTTTTTCAGGCTGAGTGATCTCCCACTGAAATTCGTTCATTTTTTGTATGCTCCACACCTATGAAATGAGTCGCTTTCATTATAATACCTTCATTTGGGTTTAAAAGCCTAAAATTAAACATGGTGGTTTCATAACAGAGTCTTTTGGGTATTCTCAGCTTTGTAGTGCATCTCATTGCAACTCTTATAAACTAACTTTATTGTCCTAAAAGGCAAGGCTAAAATTTCTGATTTCGGTACTGTGCATGGAGAGCTGCAGAAAGAAAGCAATGAATATCAGGCCCACGTATTATAAATCCTTGTGCTTAAGGATGTCCAGACCTGCCTCCAATTCTGCCCAGTACTATGATGCAATTATGTTTGCTCATGTTTTAGCGATGGCCTTACTTAAAAGTGAAAAGATCCAAGTGTGCCTGGAGGCTTGGACTCTAGTTTGGCAGCTACCTCAAGGACTCCTCCATACCCCAGGCTGGTGAAACTCCGACATGTGGCAAAAGAAACAGATTCCCTCTCCATGGGTGGGAAGAGGCCATCTGCACTGAAAGTTTACACCCTCATTTAAAATAAATAAATACTTTAGAACAGTAATAATGAAGGAAAAGCAAGCTTGAACCTATCGGTTGGACTTTCTCATAACTTTGAATGTGAAAACCACTTCATGATTACCCAAATTTAACAACACATGGCAGATGACAAATAATAAGATCAGATAAGACTTTTGATGGCTGTAAAGGAAATGAAAAAAGATTTAAATCTTTTTACTTATACAAGCAACATCCTAAGTCAGAGTTGCCTATATTGACTCTGAGGTGCTTTGTTGATTTCAAGGTCTGTCCTGTGAAGGTTGCCTAGAGAATTAAATTGTGATCACTTTAGTGCAGAAGGTCAGTAGGCCTAACCACGACACAAGTTAGACTGACAGTCAAAATAAACGTTGGAACATGGCCAGTATATATTGCAGGGATATGTAGTCTATATGGTCAGAGTGGCAAACAGCACATACAAACATTGCCTTGCAAAGTGGGCCCTCATGCTTGTTTTCTGTTCATAAGCAAACAAGTGTATTAAGGACATGCTTTCCAAGCAGGTGGACCTCCTTTTATCATGTGTAAAAGAAATTGAGAAGGTAAACAGAGAGTGCTAGAGCTGATGCCTCACATTTCCAAAATATTCTATTTCAGCTCTGTATATTTTAGACCTTGGGACTGATTTTCCACACTAGGAGAATTGCCCAGGCAACATATCTGAAACAGCCAAGGCTGTGGCTATGGAGTGTTTCTGAGCTATAGACCAAAGATTAAGCCATGGCAATGTGGTGCACATGGTGCTTACAGAAGCTCTTGGATGTTACCTAAGAAATATTTCCAGCACAGAACATTATATATCCTCCCAATAAAACTCTTAATAACACTGTGACTTGCTGGTTTTGAATGAGAAAAGGGTGTACAAGCTTTTGGCTAACTGTGGATGACAAGAAGCCTCGCTGCCCATTACTACCTACGGAGCCAAATACACCAGTGAGACCACAGATCCCAGGTGACTGGATACTTTTGAAAAAGAGTGGGCATGTCCCTCACACAGCCATCAGCCCCTTCAGCTTCTCCTTTCACTTAGTTAATGGTGACATGTCTGCTCTTTGGGAAGACAAAGAAATGAATGAGATTCATCCAACTTGCGACCATGCAGAGACTTTTTCCAGTGAGACAGCTAACGTAACTGAGAAGCCCCCTTGCCCTTCTCAGAGGAGAAAGACCAAGAATAAACATTATAAACATGCTGATGACAAGAGACAATGCAACTTTGTAACCCAGTAATTTGGAATTGAGGGTTAGGCATTCCTTTTTTTGGGGAACATAAGAGTACTTTAAACGTTTTAAGAAACCTTAAGTGCTGGGTTGAAAAACAAATCAAGCCACCCAAGCTCCTTTCCATCTTTGATGAATCTATATTTGCCTTTTCCTTGATAATCATGGAGTTTATTTGTTAATGAAGAGGGTAAAGAAAATAAAACAGATTCTCATCTGTTCTCTTGGCTTTATAAATTGTGACTATAAGGGAATATGATGTCATAAGAGTCATGATAAAAATCATTGACAATATTAGAAATGTCCCAATCCTTCCAAAAGGATTTTGGTCATAAGCAGAGCAGAAGAAGGTGGTCAAACACTTGCTATGGGAAGATCAAAGTGGGAATCCCTGGGAAAAAAACCCCAGAGGATATGCCTTCGGTAAATGAAGAGCCAAGGAAAAGAAAGGAAAAAAAAAGAAGAAAAAAAGAGAACAAGTTGTTGATTACTGATACCTCAACACTAGGACCCAGAGTTGTCCCTCTCAGCTAGCTGAATTTAAAACCAGATTGAGAGAGATCATGGAAATCAGGGGACTCTAGAGGGCACCAGAGGTGTTTCACCACAAACTTCATTGTGCACCAGGCTTCTTCCAGTCTGTGCATCCAAACAGAAGGCTGCTGCTGCTAATCAAGTTGACTTGAATTATGACAGCAGCTGCTCTACCTCATGATAAGCAAAGAAGTGTAAAAAAGAGAGAAAAATACATAAGGGGGACAAGTGCATCTGTAAAGGTTTTGGGCTTGGCTCTTCGTTACAATTTAAAAAACTTGAGCTTCAAACCCCATTTCCTTGCTCTCTTTTACCCTTTAGAAAGAAGGATGTTACCTTCTTGCTGCTCCCAACGTCTGAGCTTCTGGTTTCTTGCCTGTCACTTTTCATGTCACCTTGTCAGTGTGATGCCAGGCACTCGCAGAGGGCTGACAGCTCCAGGCTCAGAGACTTGCTAAATGACAAAACTCTTATCTCAAACAGTTTCATAGGAAGGGTCTTTCATATCAGCTGGATGGTTAGGCAGAACAGAATAATTTGTGAGGATGCTGATTGCTTTCATTATCTAGCTTTAGCATTCTGAGCCTATTTTTTTTCTGCCTGTTTTTTTAAGGTTTCTGCACTGAAAGAAGTGTCACTTGCAAGAAAGTAGTTTTCCCTTTGCTGCTTTGCTGTCTTTATCTTTTATATATAAGATGATGATCTGAATGTGATTTTGCATCTTGATGAAATGTAACCGTGAATTTAAAGGACCAAATCCAGCTTCTGTAATAGGTGGGTATTCATCTTTCCCTGTATGATGGATGACATTAGTAGGATATCTGAACTTTCTAAAGGCTACAGATTCCCACAGACACAAGTGTCCCAAAGGCAGACGTAGAAGGTATGTCTATACCCAATTTTACAAGTGAAGAAAGTGAGACTAAGAGGCTGACTAATGAGGTCAGGGAGTCTATGTATATGCAAAAAAACATACATAGATCTCTTGAGTATAATCTCAGCAAATCTTCTCTTTGCAAGTTTTTTGTGTCATGTTTTTTGACTTTCCAGCACAGAATGTGGGTAATTTTTGGTGGGTTTTCTGCTAACTCTACTTTTCATGAGATTTTGGGGAGCTAATAAAGACTTCCGCCAAAAATTAACAAAAAAAATATATCAAAGCTGTTCTGATGCAGGTTATGAAGGCAAAGACAAAAAGACACACGTCAGTGTGACTTACAGGTTCCTGGATGAATCTGCAGGAAGCTCAGATATAACAGTGGAATGGAAAAGAGAAGTAGATACACTCTCTCCATTCAGCAGGAAAGAGGTAGGGTCTAAAAATCAATAAAAATACTAATTTAGTGTTTTGGACATTTGGCCCTGTTGGAGGAATGTCCTAAATTAGATCTTTAGGTTGAAGGCTGGTTTGATACTTTATCAACAGTCTTAAGCATGAAATGAATAAAGCAGGATCCCAGATCCAGAACTCTAGCTTTGGTTTAATGAAGAAGCCACTACATTAGACAACACTCATGGGCTCTCATTCCCAGTCGAGCCTTAAATTTTCCTCTGCAAAAGGGAACAGCCTCAAGAGGAAGGATGGAAAGTGAACCCGCTGGTTCCCCCATGCCACCAGAGATGCCATAGGACATTTAGAGTGTCTATAAGATTGGTATATGTGATGCAGGACTCACAAAAACCCCTTGAACTGAGGCAGTAGCAGATGAATGTGGGGCAGGATGTCCTTTTACACCTAAAATGACCCTAGATCCCTAAACTCACCAGAAAGTTGAGTCGCCCTAAGGTTCTTAAACTGAAGGTAGGGGTTGCCTTTAGTCACGTATGACTGCATTAGTGAAGTGAAGGGTGCCCGGGCTCCTCCTCTGCTCATAAGTGATCTGGCATAGCCTGGCCTCATCTCCATTATTCAAGCATTTTAACCTGCAAGATGGTGACCATATCTAAGCTTCCAACTGAGAACATCCTCTTGACTGAGGTAAGGCTGACTTGTGCCTGGGAATTGTTTGGGACAATATGCATAGTATATATAGACATAGGTGATACGTGTGTGTGTGTGTGTGCACATCACTGCGTGAGAGTGGAAGTGGGATGGTCGAGATGTGTTTGTGTATGCATAGAATGCACGCGGGTATGTGTAAGTATAAACAGGAATGCGTGCATTTGTGGATCAGGCATTATTCTTACCTTCCTGCACCCCCCAGCAGACAGACGGAAGAGGTGGATGGTAGGTATTTTGGATTCCATTCAAAGACCGAGGGACTAAATATTAGGTATCACACCACCTGGCTGCTGGGTACCTCATGTTCTATCAGAATCTTAATAGTCAAAAGATGTTGGGATGTTGGGGCACAAAAGTTGTTTGTCCAGCCAATGAATGAAGAGTGGCTCAGCTGGCTGTGCTAAAGAATATGCAACATCATTCTAAGGCTTTATAGGCCTAATGAACCTGCTTGGTGTTAAGGTCTGTAAACAAATTTCTAGAGCAGTTATTTATATGTTGATTTTTTCAGGTATCAGCTAATGGCTAGAAAAAAACATAAAAATCTGCAGCCTCAGCTAGTCATGTATTCTTTCCTGTGGTCTGAGCAAAGATGGGAGCAACTTTAGGATGTCTTATCACACTTATCTTTGATAAATACCTTAGATGACCCCACTATTTCAAGCGGCCCTCTGGAAGTTCCCATCTCACTCTTGACTGTAACTGGCACATAACCTAAAGCAAAACCATGAAATTGCACAGCAGCTCCTGGGCTAACAAATCTCTCCAATCCCAAACTCTCTATACACCATTATCCATAACTTGGACAAAATTCTGACGAAGTTTGGACTCGGTGTCCATGTACCATGGGTCCTTGTCTTCATAACAGCTTCTTAGGCTGTCTACACCAGTAAATTAGATATTGCTAGGACATGGGCCTAGGAACTGAGTCTAAATGTATTAGTAGTCTCTGGCTTTTTGGTCTGAGCCAGCTTCCATTCTGCCAGACCTTTCCAGGGTATGCTCAGGAATGACCGCAGTGAGACTGCTCCAGCAGGTAGTTTGCTTTGAGGTCAGTCTGCTCTGGAGGCCAAAGCGTTAATAGTATTGTCATAGTAAGATGATGTCAAATGGTCTCAGTAGCATAGAGAAGGCTCTGGAACTATTCAGTTAATTGGTAAGGATGCAGCCTAACTGTTCCTCCTTTTATTGCTAATTTGATTTATCAGTATTGTAATTTTGGCTCTGAACATGATTTTCTACATATTTGGACCATTCATGTGTTGATTGGCTTGTGATTTGGCTCACAACTAGGGCAAGGCAGCTTCCTGGTCAGCTGGGGAGATTTGGCCAGCAGGTGTAGAAAATGGCTTACTCAAACTCAGACTGTGGTCCTAGAAGCAGAGTGAATGCAACTAGCCTGAACTACATTGCTGGGCAAACATGTGCTTTTAATAGGCACAAGTAAGAGAGGGATTATGGACATTATAGTCTTCCAGGTAAGGCAACAAATACCATTATAACATCATATGTGGTCGTTATCAAAATTATGGATTTGAGTTAATTGTTCCTCTTTCAAATACTCCTCATACATACCTGAAGTGTGTTAAATGTCTCTGGATGTCGAGGTCTAATATTGGAGTTGGTCTGGAGGATCCAAGGGGTGATCTGTCTTGACTTAGAAGGTCTTGGAATTCTTTACATATTTGTCTAAAAGGAAGGTAGAAATCCTTAAATGACAGGCGTAATCCTTTCCATAAAGCTGATTCCCATAACACTGTCACCTTATCCTGAGTGATCTCATTAATAACAGAAATGTTTAGTGGAGGCATTAATAAAGAAAATGAAGGCAAATGAATCACCCTCTTGCCTCCCTGCCCCAAATTCTCAGAGCCAGCAACATACAGAATCTCTTGAACAGGGGCCCCTCTGGAACCATATTAACATTAACATTTTAAAATGTGATTTGTCTCCTGAACTGGACCTGGTTTAGCAGTGTTAAGTCTGGCTTAGCTCACCTACATTAGAAGCAAGGCTTATGGCTATACATCACTACTTGTACCTTTGCTTGTGTGCACTGGTTTATCTGCAAATAGAAACCCTGGCCATTTTGGCCTTGCCTCCTTGACCCCCAACTCTTAAGACAAATGGAACACTAGGAGCTGTGAAGGAAAATGCTGACTTTGCTCTCCTATTTTCCATTTGGGTCCATACTGCTTCCTTGTAGAGTCTGGGGCAGAAGAACTTGTCGATCCTTGGCTAAGACCTCTCCCACAGGTCTGCCCAGAGTGAGAATTCATTCCAGTAGCAGTATTTAAATTTCTTGCTGAAACATTAATTAAATTGTTTTACGTTTCTACCATGCATCCGGCAGCCTAAAGTAGATGTTTACAGCAGTCCAGAGGACTTGCATCCTAACAGTGACTTTTTCTCTCTGGCCACTGTAGGAGGAGCTCAGTGACTCCCTCAGCTGTCAGTGCCTACACAACAGACAGGCAAGTAAGGCAAATACTATAATCTCCAGTCTGCCCTCAGTGATTTTTTCCTGGGTAACACACACTTTCAGTAGGTAGGACCTGGGACCCCAGTTCAGCACCTTGCGATGGGAACTCGGGCTCTGTCTTGCCTGGTCTCCCACTAGCACAGTAGCCCAATTCTTTGGAAAAGATGGATGAACTTGCTGTCTTCCCTCTCCCTCTGCTTTTCAGGGTGCCTCAGCATCTGGGGGTTAAAAACATCCCCTAGGACAACTGTATATAGGATCTAACACTAAGAGAGACATGAAAATAAGGTCTTCTAATTCTTGTGATGATGTTGTTTTGGGCTAGTTTGCAAATTAGTCTAGGAATGTTCTACCAATTCAGTTTTTTTTTTTAAAGAAACCAGACTGGATCCATTTAGTGTATGCCATATCTGGACCAGGGATGAATAGAGACACCACTTACTTTTGATTAATTTATGATACAGTTAATTAAAAAAAAGAGTGCCTGGGTCTCTCTCTCAGGGCTTCTCCAAAATGAGCACACCATTCTCCATTGGCTGTATTGGAAATTTGGCACTTAATATGGGGTCGGGGGGGCATGATGCCCACCAGACAGTCAGGATGTTCAGCTGAGTTGCCTCATGCTTAGCTTGACCAACAACCAGTTGGGCTGACCTAACACTGGTCACGGTGACTACTTTGTAACCTAGGAAACAGTGCCACCTACTAAATTATACAGTGCCAGGGGTCATTCTCATACCCTCATGCAAAGTGTCACCATCTGGTAAGGTCCATATAGGCTTTTCCAGCCTCCTCAACAGGGTGGCTTCCTGAGCCTTCCTGGCCTTGATGTACATTATCTCCCAGAACATGCCCAGAAGATATTTGAGAGGGTCCAAGGAGCCATTCTAACATTTTAGTAATAGGATAATTGCAATGTGATGACTCAGTATGTGCGTGGTTTACTTTGTTAACCTAGATCAAACCACTGTGCCTGGGGCCAATTTCTAACACTAAAGAGCATCTCTGTGGTCCATGATTTCTGTTAGAAGACTTTGCACATATGGTCCTAGGTAAAGTTCAAGTTCTTCATTATCCACTTGTAACTCTGGTCCTTTTGGACAGGGACATAATGGAAAATAAGTGGGCAAACTCAGCTTCTTTGTCTTTAAAAGGTCTTCCATTGCCCAGTTGCAAGCAAGGAAACCATACTAACCTGTTTTTACCGTTCATTATATCACTGCTCTGCAAGTTTTGGACATAGACTTTGGATACTACAGCTCTCCCCTGGCTAAGAGGAGGGGAGATGCAGGAAACTATTTCCTGCTGTGCTGCTGGACTTCATCCAAGCCTAATTTCTGTAAATGCTTGTCATCTGTGTGGACCTAGACACCAACTGCTTGAAAAGACAGCATTGTCTTAGCCTTTTAGGCAAAGAGATGTATTCAGCAGAAATGTATGTAAATGCAGCATACAGTTTTAATGAACCAGGTCCTTAGAGGAAAAACAGTTCCTTTCAACAACTGAAAACAGTCAGTCATTTTGGCTTCTAAACAATCTACTATCCCCAGTCGGCCCTGTCAGCACTGCTCTTCTCTCCTTCCTCCAACCTCTACTTTCTACCTGTTGAAAAAGTTCATCTTAAAAGTTCTTATATTTTGACAAAGGAAAGTGTCGGAACCAAATGTGCAATTAAGTTCCCTTCTATCTTCACATGTCAAAAGTCTTTACAGAGTGTTGGCAGATTTAAAGAAAAGCAAAAACCTTTTCTTATACTTGAAAACCTGTAAAAGGCAGTAACCTACTTTTTTCAAGGGGATTTCTAGTCAAAGTGGTGTTTCAGAGCCTCCACTACCAATAAAACATCACTTGGGGTAGTGACAGGAAGGGGTCTGACAGTTATTTGCTGTCAGTTGGACTGTGGCTTTGAAAAAGCAAAGAAAGGTGGTTATGCTGTCTTAGGGACCACAGATTAATAAAAAGAGCCCTGGTCATTCCTGCAAAGGAGGCACTTAATGTTTTGTGATGGATGGTCAGATATTCCAGTATATAATCAGGAAAAGATAAAAAATTCTGTACTGGATCAGAACAAGAGCCCATCTAGTCCATGATCCTATTGCTCTTTACAAAGCAAATGCCTTGTAAAGAGTACAAGACTGGGCCAAATATGTGCCCATGAATCTGATATATTCCCAGTGTGGAAGAGTTGCCAGGTGTCCAAAGACCAGGTATCGGAGAGATGCTCAGCAGGTCCTGTGCATCCAGTTTCAGAGCTACTTTTCAGAGAACTAGCAAATTGAGCACTTAGTGTCATGAGCCAGATGTTGATTATTCTGTACTGGCTGTAAGGAACCCCACAATGAAGTTGTTATTCACACTATTCTGTTTTGGTCTGTGTAAACGTGTGTATTATTTGTCCCTCTGCCTCATGTGGATGGCCTTGTGCTGCGATACTCTGTCATGTTTCCCGTAGGACAGTGTGCCTCTCCATCAAAAGGAATTATTGATGTGGCCTTCAGCAGTTCTGCATCTGTCCTAGCTGCAACCTGATCAGGTTGTGTACCCAGTTGTAAAGCCTTTCAGGGTCTCCCACACCTCTGCAAGGTGAACAGACCCATGCTTAAAGACCCTCAAAAACCAGTTCCCAGCAGTTTTTTTTTTAAATTTCATTTCCGTGTGGATGGCATAGACATGTACTGAAGCCTTTCTAAAGAGACTAGGGTTAACAAGCCAGTATCAGCACCCTTTGGTGAGAACTATGATAATTCAGTCTTTTTTTTTTTTTTTTTTTTTTGAATCATCTTGTTCTGAAGTGCCCAGGCAACCATCTGCTCAGTCAAAGGAGGTGAGTGGAGAGGAAGAGAATCATAGGAGACTGGCATCTCCCATTGTTTACACCTTTCTTATCCTTTCAGCTCTTAAAAAAAGCTTGCTTCACTCCCATCCTGCCCTTGCTGTCATTTGTGTTCAGTGCTGTATACTGGCTGCACAGCCCAATCATCTCTTCCTCCCATGATAATTATCAGGTAAGGTTCTGATTCTTCATTGTCTAGACCAACAAATTGTTAGAACAGGCCATGGCACCATCTTGTTGCTTCAACGGGTACTGTCCTAGGCAGGTCCTGAGTCAGCAAATGTGAAAGACCATTTTCAAGAGGTAGTTTGGGAAGATCAGGTGGTTTAACACAATTAATACAGTTTGTTCTATGATAGAAAATTGTCTTGATTTCAATCACTGTATTACTGTCAACATAGCCTCAGACCCGGTTGGGCTGAGTAGGGCAGTGAAGAGAGCATTACCTCAAGCTTAGGTAACACCTCCATGTGTTAGAAAGGGCTATTGGCATCTAAAGTTGCAGTCTTTAGTCTTCACTAGCCCACAGGCTACAGTTCTGTGTGTGGCAGCTAAACTGCTTCCACTCAGGGTGGGGGACTGATTGATTACAAGGTATAGATGCCCTTGGTAACACTGGAAGCTTCTACTGGACGCCAGAGAGTTCTGCACTGTAGACATTAAGGACTCTATTTAGTTACCCACACATAGACATGTAGTACCCAAGATATCCATAATAACTGGCAGATACAACACAGCAACAAAAGGAAACCTGTGTGATTCTGGAGCAGAAGCTGGTGACCAAGCTGGATAACCCAGTTTGTCTCAAATGGCAGTAGGTACCTATGTTTGGGCAAGTGAATCAAGCCACTGAAGCTGGGTGTTTGAATCCAGATTGGAGTTTCATCTATATACCAGGAATAGTGGAAATAATTTTATTCTTTCCTCTTACTTTTCCTCAAGACCCCACTTGTGGAAGATCTCACCAGTTCTGCCAAAGGCACACTTCCATGGACTTCTGGCTCTGTCCCAGAGCAGACAGTGGCCACACACAGAGGCAATGGCACTCCATTTCTTTCCATAGGCAAAGCTTGCGATGAGTGATTCTACCACCCTGAAATTTCAGTGTCATTTTTGGTGACAGCATAACATTCCACCACTTTTTCTGGTGTCATAACTCATAAGCACGAGGCAGGGCAGTGGTGAAATTACTGGAATGACAAACCTAGAGCTTATAGTGAATAATTGAAACTCCTGACAAATGACTAAAGTTCCTACTATCAGTTACATGGAAGCATGGCTGGGAAATACCATGCTAACAGTACGATGTCATGGTCTCGTACCTCCTGTAGTATCTGGACAGGACTGGCCTGTGACTCACTGTTCTCCTTCCAGGCAGGAGAGGGCAGTAGTAGCACACACATTGACCCATCTGTCCCTCTTACAAGCACTCCGACTGCAGAAGAATATGGCCTATCCTTGCATCATCGACAACTTCTCTGATCTATTTGCTGGTGCTTTTAACTGGTGGAAGAGGGACGGAAAGTAAATTGGCTCCTTACAAGTGCAGGATAACAGCTTACAAGCCCAAAGTTCATGTGGGTTAGGAGTAATGCATGCCCACAACTCTCCAGTAGTAAGAGAGGGTGAGAAAGTAGGTATGAAGTGGTGAGAAAGGGTAGTGAGACCTTATGCCTTATGTGTCTCTCAGTCAGACAGCTTTTGGACAAAACAGTTACCACTGGTTGTTACAACCCATGGCAATGGGATCTCTCCTTAGAGCCAGAAAAGGAGAAAGACTTTTATCATTATGGTTGAGTAACATTTTATAAATGGGGCAAATCTTCCAGCTGGGGCAACTTACAATCTTAACTCTTGCTTAGGTTGTACTGCCCAGCAGTACAATCAGCTCTTACATAGTTAGAGGGGCAGATTATTAATGGGCTATACAGCCACGGGGAGACAGAACTTGCAGAGAGGAGCTGCTTCTTGCTAGCTGGTTTATTCTCATGTCTCTGAAACCCCTTGGGCCTTTAAAACAACATGTATGTAGGTAAGAATAAGATCATATTCCACCTATATTATTCCTTTTAATCTGAAAGGGACTTAGGACCATGATGTGTGAGTTCTTTCATCACCTTCACAACCAGCGAAGGTCCCCTGAGCCACATGGTGCTCCGCTTATCACCCCAGGGAAGGATCACAGGCTATATTAATGGGATTCACAAGCCTGAGATGTTTCAATGCATGTTGTCTCTGGGTCACCTTCAGGATGAAGAGCTCTGGATACAAGAGGGACATCAAGGCTAGAAATCCTGTTCCCCACAAATAGACAATGCAGGAAGACATTGGGATACAAAGGACAATCCTGTGGCTGGTCAGCCTGCTACTACCTACTGCAGCGTAATCCCTCTGTGTTGGATATATCCCAGTCTGGATGATTCCCAAACATTTCCAGCACTGGGGGAAAGAGGTAGATGATGGTTTGAGAGCTCTGGCTTCTGTCCTCAGCTCTCCTGCAGCCTCACTGTGTAACATGGCAGTAAGTGCAAGAAGTGTATGATTATATTCAAGGCTACCCCACGCAGGCATACCACACACCTAGTGTAGGTCTGTGTTGTTCCACGCCGACTATTTATTCCTGTTTCCCATGGCTCATAAAGGCTAATTCCTCTCCTCATCAAGGCTAATTAACCTAGATGAAATGTTATCCTAACATGATGTTACTGCTCCTGGGAGGCGAGTGGCTTGTTTAGAGCAAAATCGGGTGCCTCTGTGTGTCTTTAATGGCTTCAGCAAAGCTCCCCTGCTGATGTACATTGTTCAGGGGGACTCTTGCAATTTCCATCCAGAGGTTCTGTCCCTCTGCAAACCAGTTCTCCCTCAGCAGACTAGTGATAATTATCCCACAGCTTAGAGCTCCTGCTCACATGCAAACAGGAGACAAAGCCAGTCTCTGTCCTATAAATCCCACCATGCAATAATGTCCCCTCCTCTCATCTAAACCAAAGCACCTGAGATGTGTGTGCCTCCTTAAACGCAGGCAATGAGGGCATAGCCACCTCACTGCAGTAAATAAGGTTCCTCTTACAGCATCTCTAAAGACAGGCCAGCTCTCACTTGCTGTCAGTGAGTACTGTTGTGATAGCAGTCACTGCAATCCATACTCCCAATCCTCCCTCTCCCAGCCCCCAGATCCAAAATGGAGAAGTGACAGACAGATTTCTTTTTTCATTTCCCCCTCCCTCCTTACTTTGTCGCTAGGATCATCTTTTTCCTCGCTGTCTGCTCTTTCTGTTCCATGTGCTGTCTGGCAATGTGCTCTCCTACCGCCTTGGCAGGGAACTCTGTTTCACAGGTGTAGCCGAAATCTCTGGCCAAATGTAACGCTTCCCCTGTGGGCAAATAAAATGGGTCCGTTAGTTTTTAGGGTTGTTATTATTGTTGTTGTTGTTATAATTATTACATATTTTTTTCCAGTTAAAAAAAAAAAAAGATACAATAATACAATTACAGGACCACATCCAGGCTGGAAACATTCACCCCCCGCCTGGACGCGGCCCTGTGCCCCTGCTCTGGGTGTGCCTGCTCCAGCAGGGCGTGGGACGGGATGATCTCCAGAGGTCCCTTCCAACCCCCACCAGTCTGGGATTCTGTGATAACAAATCAGTTTTGCAGACACTCACTCCCAATCTTAGTTACAGATTTTGGCCCATTTGGCCTACCTATGTTTAGTCATCAGATGGTGCCAGCCAGAAAATAAGGAGGATATATGTCCTGTGAGAAAATACTAATCAAGACACTTGGGTTTAGCTCCCTCCCCTGCCATCAGTGAGTACTGGGCAGCTGCTCAAGTTTTGTAAGATCATCATTGATATTTAAGGCAAGGAAATTATGGGAAGGTAGGAATAAATCGCTCTAAAGAGGTGAGATTCAGCTGTTGGTGCTTTACTTCTCAATCTCTAAAGGAAGACTAGCCTTCTACCTCAGGAGAGAGCTGTGGGGATAACATACATTTCAATATATTTGCTTCAGAGTTAAGCCAGCAGGCACAATAAAATTGCCCCACACTAAAGATGAGCAAGACCCCAAAGTAGAGTACAAGAAACAATACTGCTTCCAAAAAGATTGCAATCAAAATTGACCAGACAAATTAAAAAGGGATGGCAATGAAGATCATAGTTGCTGTTTTATAGGTGGGGAAATCAAGGCAAAGGGAGTTTGGGGCTTAACTAGGCTTTGTGAGAATTCTATGACAGAGGAAGACACTGAGAACCTCTCTGCCTCCCTGCAGAGACTGGACACTATAACCCAACTCCATGCTGGGTGCCAAATGCCTTTGGAAGAATACGCACATCTCCACTCACTTAGAGAACCCAGGAATTTATTTTAGGGTTTACTGAACGCTGTGGCCTATGTGCGGTGACTCTGACAGCCTTGGTGTGGGATTCATCTGCTCAAACACAGCTGCTTGGAGTGTGAACATCTGTGCCTAAGTCTTTCCCTGGTGGGAAAGAGGTACTTCCAGATGATGCTTGCTCTCATCTCATCGTAAAAGGTAGAAATAGGTCAGCTACCAACAGTGCATGTTGAAGCATGGCTGTGTGAGTGACTAACAGAGATGTGCTCTTAGGGTTAGGGTGTTGTGGGTTTTTATTTTATTTTTCTTTTTTTTTTCAGAGTTGTGTATTTGATTGCCATCATGAGAGGAGGCGTTAGACCTTTGCTCTTTGGAGACCAGGCTGATGCTCCAGGTGAACATTTAGGAGGGATGCAGAACCTGTAACACCTCTCTCTGAGAACATGTGCAGTGGAATTCATGTGATTAAATGTCAATATTGACATATGATCTCATAATCTCAAGTCAATGGAGACAAACTAACACTTGAAGCTTGTATCATCCCACACTAAAGTAGACAAAAATGGATCAGAGGAATTATAGAAAAGTCCAGGTTAGAAGGGAGCTTCACCTTCTGTTGAAAGCATGGCCTTAGACTAGGTTATTTGTGGCCTTTTCAAGCCTAGTCTTGAATATTTCCAACCACGGAGGTTCCACAGCTTTTCTGAACAACTTAATCAAATGTTTCATTTTAAAGTTAATTTAATTGTTAATCACCCAGAAGTGCTGATTTCACCCTGTTGACTACAGTGTGACATGAGAGGACACATACAACTACGGTAGAGATGGTGAGACGTATCCCACCCCCTGCAAGTCTGAACCTGCTCTGCACAGACCTGGCTAAGCCAAGGAAGATGGAAACTTCCGTGGGAGCAGTGGTCCTGTGCAAGGGGCAGCATGAGGCATAAGGAACCACGTGCCTCTGACCTCTACTCCAGACTCTGTTCTCCACCTTTTCAGAGTTTATTCTCTCCCCTTCTATCACTGGAGATTTTATCAGAAAAAATACCTTTCATTCTCACAAGCAAATACTTCATTGTGTGTTTATCTGACCTAAATGAATTCAGGTATTAGTAAAATACATGCACTACTCCCAGGGAATTTGTTTGCTGACACCAGTCAACAACAGCCTTCACAGCTGTAACCAATTTTATATGCAAATATTGAAGATTATACTCAAAATCATCTACATTATTTGGATTTTTAAAACATGATTTCCAGTATGCCTAAAAGAAATAAGAAGCCAGCAAGCAACCACTGCCTCTGACTTGAAAGGAGAAATGGTTTCCACTTAGTTTACAGCTTCTGGAAAATTAAAATAATTTTTAGTGAAATTAAAATGGATTTCAGTGGTATGTTAGCAGTGACTGAACATGAACAGGCATATAGCTGACTGTCATTTTGTACTTATAACATCTAGCCCAAACTTCATGTACGAGAAAGAGCACAACTTTAAGCCATAGCTTCTAAATTTCTGTAGAGTTGCTTCAACATTTCTGTCAGCTACGCTTTTCCTTAAAGGCTTAAAGAGTAAGTCAACTGCGGAGGAGCGCCAGGTTGTGCTTTTCAACCGAAGTCCCTTAAAACTCGTGATAGGTTTGTTTTCATGCCAGCATGGAACAAAGATAAATGTCAAACCCTTTGAAGCTGCCATCAGGTGGAATTACCATTCTCCAGACAGCTCTATTCTGGTCCCGGTCAGACCCAAGTAACAAAACAAGGAATGTAGTCGGCAAAAAATGTAAACTTTTAGCCTCAGTTTCTTCAAGAGAGCAAAACTTTATGCGATGAAATGTAGGCACTTATTTAATACGGTCAACAACAAACTGACTGAAATTTGTATGTTTTTACTTAATGTAAAAAAAAAAAAAAGAAATTAAAATAGGAATTGCCATTAAAAGTAATCTCTACAAAGATGGTGTATATTATTTACTAGAGCTGAGAAAACTATACTAAACTGTTTTGATAATCTGAGAAAAGAAAACAAATGTATAAAACCTGTCCATTTGTCCTGGAGCTGGGACTGTGACTGAATGTTAATGGTATATGAAGAGATAAAATTGTAAGTAAAAAGAAACAAAATTACTTATCTACTTGTGGATATA
This sequence comes from Phalacrocorax aristotelis, assembly GCF_949628215.1. NCBI lineage: Eukaryota > Metazoa > Chordata > Aves > Suliformes > Phalacrocoracidae > Phalacrocorax > Phalacrocorax aristotelis. Next base: position 5,144,428 of record NC_134278.1, read on the forward strand.
AACAGGCAAAAACGTAGACACAGATGTACTTACCATGTTTTGTGAAATAATAAATTTAAAAATGTTTTAAATATATTTTAAAAGTATATTTTTACTGGAAATTGAAAGCTGATGTACGCTATGAATGCACATTAGGTTTATGCATATTTATCCATATAAGCATGCGGTTCCTTGTGATATAAGGAGTAGGCATTCTAAATTACAACACCAAATTCTAAATGAAAATACAAATCTGGTCATGAAATCACTCTGCAGAACATAATTTCTTATAACTCATTGAACAAAGGTGTCATTTTGACTGGGACCAAAAGATGATTTGGTATTTAGAAGTGGATTGTGACATACTTCTATACATATTATTTCTTGTTAATCTCAGTGAATAGAGGTCCCTTGTATTACTGTACAGTAGGAAATAAGTCTGCTTGGTGGGGGAAAGTAGTTTGTACAAAATGTCATAAAAGGGTTTTTTTCACCTCATCATAATTTGGACAAACATTTGTTCTAGAGGAAAATGTGGAAATGTTGAAAATGTGGATGAACTGACGTCTTTTCTTTTACCTTAGATTTGCCGCCTTCTGCCTAGTAATTATTTATATCAAGGAGGAGTCATACTAAAGGTAGAAACCCCTAAAATCCCTGGGTTTTATAGCGAGTTGCCTTGTTTCAAATTTCCATATGTGCAATATCCCCAGCTCTTTCCTCCGGCAGAGACAAAGAACGGGTGTTGGGGAGCGATGACTCTTCCTCCTTAAATCCAGCACACGGCTTGGCAGCTATAGGCAGTGCTGCCTTTCCCATATAATTTGACAATTGACCAGAGGGCTTTGCATGATGGAAAAGGACAGTTGCTGAAGCTGAATTGGCAGAGACAGTTCTGGAAAGCCTCAGTGGAGAGACCAGCCGTATACCTTGACAGGCTTCTGTGGGGAGGTGCAAGGAGCCGTGAGGGTGTCTCCTGGGTCTAGCAAGAGTGAGAGATGCTCCTATGCAGAGTGAAGGCAGAAGCTGTGTCCCAGGAGAGAGACACTCAGCAGCTGAACCTCCTATTGTCTCCTTGGTTTTGCCTCCTTCGGATGCTCTACCCAGCAGAAATGTTACCCAGGGGAAGGAAGGACAGGCAGGAGGTGGAAGGAAAGTTTTTTCTATGTGTAGGGTGAGAAGGGAGAAGGAACAAGTGGAAGCATATTTAAACAAAGGCTGGTGGGGGAGAAGTGTGACAGTTGGTAGCGGAGTGAAAGAAGTAACCACTGACCTATTTTTCTCAAGAATTTTGGTCTCCAAATGATGAAGGCAGTCAATTGTATGCCTAGTAAATATAGTGTCTTAGTTAGGTTTGACAGGAAAACAAATTATAGATTTTTTTGTAAGTGCTTTTTCTGATTTTTGTAAATAATCTGATGGTTTAAAATTCATCCATACATTGCTTTTACCTGCATCTGCAATAACATTTATGCTATATCTGTGCCTTATAAGTAGCCTGACCAAACAGATGGGGACATCTCCTTTCTTCTCACATCCTTTCTTGCTCCTACTCGGGAGGCTTTTGATGCCTTTGAGCCACCAGTAAGGCTTAGCCTTGGCAATGCTGGTATTTAATGGATGAGCCTTTATTGTATCAGCTAAGATATAGGAATTTTCCTTGTAGAGCTGGTAAGAAAAATGACCTTTCCCTTCATCTAATCTAGGCACTAGAGGGCATCCCTCACCTACAGGTTGCACAAAGCTATGTCCTATACGCTGTGGAGTCTTGCAACGCTGAGCTCATTCTCCCAGTCTGCCTTTCTACCTATTGTGCTGATTTATGTGGATGACAACGTAAAGAGCAGAACGAATCTGTCAAACAATTCCTACTCTGGGCCTCAGAAGTCCCGTCCCCATGAAAGACACTGAAGATGCAACCCACCAAAACAAGAATAAAGGTAAACACCCAGCAGATATGCTGAACCCCAAAAGAAGTAAGTTTGCAGAAAACAAGGGGACACAGAACAAATTTCATAAAGTCTTGATCTTCACATGACCACCACAGCCTAGAAGTTCACTGCAGTTCCTCTGTTGAACTTAGCAGTACTCCTCAAAACTCAAAGATTTTAGTCTATTTAGGGGAAGAGAAGTTTTCGTCATGCCAGAGACTTTCAAGATGGCTTTGGTCAGTATACCTAATGACCATACAACTAATTTTGCCTTTTCTTATCTCAAAAAGATATTCAAGAGGTTGAGCACGTTCCCACCTTACAGAGATATTAAAGGCTTCGATACATTGAAGACTGTGAGCACCTTCAGTGAAAGTAAACTTAGAACCATCTAAAGTAATCAAGGGCGACACAGTTCTGGATCTTTATGAGAAGTCCACAGCGTGCACCTTATATTTAGGGATTTAATAAGACTAATAAAACATTAAGTCAATTTGTATATTGACATCTCACAGAAAAAAAACAATGCTGTTTTCATGTGTTCTTCTCCTTTAAAACCCGGAATAAGCCTGTGTCGTTCCACCTCTGCCTCCTCCAGCAGCAGGAGCTATTGAGGGATGTGTTTCCTTGCAGAAACCATGCTACAAGTTAGTACCACTTGGAAGTAATATCTGCATGTACAAAGGGAGGGCAGCTTACGCCAGAAAGAACTCAATGAGCACTGTCAAATTTGACTGAGGTTACATAGACAAAAAATTAGCTTAATTTTGCTTTCTGTTGGAATATTAATGCACATGGCGGTGCCTTTCCCAAAAATTCCAGTAGACAAGATTCATGATTAGGATGTCTAGGCAAATAGGTCTCTGTCAAAGTGAGGTCAGTGTCCTCAGTATCTATCTGTAGGACTCACGTTAAGGCAGTCCAAGAACAAAAGCAATACGATAGGCTTGATAATAGGTTTGCTATTGGCTTTGAGTAGAGAGCAGGGAGGCAAGCACAGCTCCTCCATCCCTGGGAAAAAAGAGTCTAATTCTGACTTACAGTAAAGGTACTTAGCCATCAATCCCAGGCCAGCAGTGGAAAGACTCACTCTCTATCTCTTCTAATGTATGAGTAGCTGGCCACATAGCTGTTTATTCTTCCCTGCTAAGACCCAAGATGCATGAAGTACTGTGAAGGTAGGAACAGCCCTTACTCCTCTAAACTGGGGGAGAAAATTCCCATTGTAGTTCTGTAGTTCTAGGCCCACAGCTCAGTGGCCCCTAAGAACCTTAGTCCCTCCTCCTAGATGGTGAGAAATCATCCATTGTTGTGGCTTCAGCACTATTTCTCCATCCTTTGAGATATTAAAAACCTGACTAGATAAGGTCCTAGGCAACCTTTTCTAATTGACCCTGCTTTGAGCAGGAGGGTTGGACTAGAAGATCGCCAGAGGTCCCTTCCAGCCTGGACCTTTCTGTAGTTCTGTGATTCTGTGGTAATATGTGCTGAGACCCCAGCCTGCTTGCCTAGATCTGTATGGACCCTTCAGGTTAAGATCCTAGAAGGTGTTGACCTTTAGGATGAACTGAGTGCTCTCAACATCAAGGAGGAGGGATCTGAAATTCCCAGAGCCGCTACCCGCAACCAGACAACAAACCGAGTACTTAGTGGATTCATCCAGAATAGAAAAGATTCAGGTAGAGTTTCTTCCCTTTGCCTGAGGGGTTTGAACCTGCATCTTGCAGCTGAAGGTTTGAAGAGCCCAGCAGTGTTTGGTGAATGATATTTAAACAACAAATAAAGGCCAAGAAAGCATCTCCTGGGCCTGTCTAGAGTTTATGCGAAAACAGATTTCATTCATTTATGTGTGGGGGGAAAAGTCTTGTCTAAATATTATGCCTTCTTATGGGAAAAAAAAAATCACATTTTTGGATCAGCTCCAGGAAATTCACAAGTTTAAAAAAAAAAAAGGAAGATAAACAAACCTACTTATAGAGTTGGTATAAGACATTCATCTCTCTCACAAGAACACTTGGATCATTGATTTGTAAGTCAGATCCCAGCACAGAAAGCACAGATCAATGCTGAGGAAACTGCAGGACCAGGCTGCTTGCTGGGAGCCAAAGCATCTCAGAGTGAACTTCCATTTTGCCACTCGCTCTGTCTGTGGCTTTAGGCAAGTCAGTTCTCCTCTTTGTACGAAATACAGATTATGGTATTTAACACTGTGACTGAAAAGTGTTGCATACAAGGAAACATTTTAATTACATCTATATTATATTGCAATATTATAAACCCTACCTTCTACCAAGGAAGTCAAGAGTGTGACATTTGCTGCTTTTCTTCTTCCTGCAGGCAAATTCAGTCCCAGTCTGTCTAATTTTTCTCGCAAGCAGCGTCCTCCATTCTTGGATTTTGCTCTATCACAAGAAAAGAGTAAGAGAGAGAAACTTGTTCTTTATTCTGCACTTTTTTCCCCCCATATTAATATAAGTCTAGAAATTGTACACACCTTATTGACAAATGTGTGGGGTAATGCCTGCACCAATGACATCAATGGAAAATCTTTCAGAGCTGTATTCTTAAGGTCCTGCTTGCACTAGGCAAGTCTTTCATGTTGGTTCTTTGACAAAGTTAGACATTTTAATGCCTGTCACAGGGGCATCAGATCTTCAGACAGCTTTCCACCTAGTGGAACCCATGGTCCTGATTTGGGCACAGAGCCTGGGATTGCAATGACTGAATACAAATATTGTCAGTGAAGTCACTTATATCTGATTTATCCACCCCAGGCTCCCAAGACAATCAAGAGAGAAACATGCACTTCTAGAACGATATTAAACAGATGCCTCTAATGAGGGGACTTGACACATTTCTCTCACCTGACTGTAAAAGGAAGCCAGATGACTACTCAGATGTAGACATCTATGTGAAACCTAGCTCCAGCTATTCCTTTGTAATTAATGTAGAGACCTGGGTACTTAGAAATGTAGTCTACAAAGCCCAATACTTACAAGAAAGAAGGATAAGGCAAGAGTAAATGCTGAAGCTAAAATCACAGCCATCGCTGGTCATCTATGGCCCTATCCCAAATGCCTACGTCACTTTGTTCTCACAAAATGGTTCCTGGTGCATCCCATACCTGCTTTTCTGCAGTACCTCAGCACTTGAAACATTTGAGACATATCCAGTTATGCGCCAGATGTAGGTTCAATTTCTTGCTGAGCCTGAGGAATTTTAACCTGTGCCATTTAGATGAATGCAGCAGCCAGCTAGCAGCGAATAACGAATGTTAAAATGCTTAAGCATTGAATAGAGCAGTGACTGGAACCCAGATCCCTCCCATCCCGAAAGAATGACCTAGTCATTGGATAATAGAGTTACACCTACAGTTACACCTTTGCTTTTGTCTGATAAATACTTGATTAGCCCCAGACGAGACTGGGGGACCCTCAGATTGGAATAACCAATCCCTGAGTGTTAAGCATGCCTAACTAGATGTTTTGAGGTGAAAGTTCGAGTTCCTTCAGGCAGAGGAAGGAACCAAACTTGGAATACCACTATTTGGATGGTCATTTTTGTCCATTTTGACCATGTTGTATGCCAGGAAAAGTCTTCTGAGAACACTTTATTCTGAAGAAAAGCTAGTTGGGAAAATACCTAGACAGTGACTTCTGGGAGGATGCAAAACCAGCCCTCCCAGATCTCAGGCAAACTGTGAATGAGATTTGGTTTTTGCTACATCTCTGCTGGTCAACTACAGAGTGTTAGACTCTGTTTGCTAGTTGTGAAACCTACAGGTATAGCTTAAGCAAACCTATCCATTTACATTCTCTGCTTTGTAAGACAGAATTAACACATCCAAACTGCTGGCTGGGACTAGTCCCTGGCTTTCGCTAACTCCAGAACTATGGCCAGGATTGATTTGGAAGAGTGATATTTGGTCTGGGTAAAAAACTTATGGGATCATTCTAGCATTTTAACAGAAGAGAGAAATGAGTCCCCACGTTCAGGCTGATACCCTTGCATTCTTAATAGCTTGTACTGGTATTGATCAATTCTGTGGTATGAGTATTTAAAGTGAATATTTCTGTCACTATTAGCTGAAGGCCTCTCCAAGGTGAAGCAGTAACAGAGGAAAAGTTTTGTGGATATAGGTTTTGGATTTCAATGCCTATAGAGGCAGGTAAATAGAGGTTATACCTCTGAAACAATTTGATGATCTATAGTCCTGACTCTGCAAGGTGGCTCGAGACAGCTTTTGGATTACTACATATCTCAGAATATCACAGGTTGGTTAAAATGACTTTCAGTATAAGTACGGGGATCAGTGTGGCCTTCAGTGACAGCAGTGAAATAGCCTATGACTTTCCAGCTAGTTTTGATCAAAGGGCATTCAAGTAGCTTATGCCATATAAGCTGACGTGTCAGGGACATTGCGACTTACGCATGCACAGCTGAATTACAGTTGCCTCCTTGTTTTCCACTTGCAATGTGAGGCACAGTCTGCCACTTCCCTCCCCTCTGCTACTGCTCTCTGCAGGTGTCTACTCTGGTCAGTGAAGGGTCAGAGGCAAAATTTTACTTAATTACTTGCTTCCCCTCCAGCATCTCACAACAAGAAAAATAAAACCAGCATATTCTGCAAAGTTTATCTTTTCTGTACTCAAAAGGCATGCAAGAGAAAACAGGGGAAAAAGGCATCCCTACACCTCCGTGTTTTAGGTTTTTGATGAATGAGGGCTGTAACTGTACTTGGTAAAACAATTTACTTTGAAATAGTTTCTCAGCAAGAAGTCAGGCTGTAGCTCTGGTGAAGTTTTCCACACACTGAGTCATCTTTTTTTTTCATTCAAAACAAGGCAAAGAGACAATTATTCATCTCTGACAGGCAACTGAACTGAGGGGGTAAAAAAAAAAATCAATTCACTGAAAAATGTAAGCTTTCAGTGAAAAATGTCAACACAATCTTCATTTTTCTCATTTATTGAAAATTTTCCTAGAAACAGGGTTCACTCCCAATCCCTCTCCTGTCTTCCCAAACTGACTGCCTGTCCAAGTGGGGAAAGAGAACAAAACCTATTTGTAGAAAATAAAATTACAGAAATTACAGCACTGTCTAGGGCTTGGTATTCTCACCTTCAACTTACCTTCTCAAAATACCTCCTAAGAGGGAAGCATTGAGGCATTCTGGTGGTGAAAGGCGTCTCTTCACCTCCGCAATGGTCACTTTGTACTTCGAAGTGGAGCTGAGCAGAGATAACCGACCAGGAACGGAGCAGAACAGGTCAGTGGGGTTAACAACACAGGTGCCACCTACAAAACCAAAGAAATGTTAGGGCAGGAGAAACCTCCTATTCCATTTTTTGACAAAGTCAATCACGAAGAGCAATTCTGGTTTTCACTTGCGATTGTTTCTGTTGTTGTTGGGGTTTTTTGAGGGGGGAAGTATTTGGTTTGGTTTTGGTTTTAAATATTGCATCACACCTCTGCTTAGAGAAAGAAGAATGGATTGAAATTTCAGTCTGAGAAAAGTGAATTATTAAATCTTATAAACTTTACAGTAAGATTAGATCATTATGGCTACTTCATTTGATTTCATGCTCAGTAAAAATTGCATATTGTCAGTCTTTCAAGCCTTGTGCCTAGTACGATTAGCAACATAAGACTGCACCAGAGTCAGGTATCACTCAGGATTTTAAAAATGCAGTTGGTGAAAAATTTAGGACATTGGTTCTAATGAGAAATGTTCATTTTAAGTCTCATAGCAGTGTTTAGGACAATAAAGATGCAACAGCACTATAGGTTCGTAGTGATTTGCAGCCAGAACAGCTTTCCATGCCTTTGAACTCTCATATACTCCTTCTAAAGTTAGGTCAAATCCTCAGTTGATGTTAATGATTGAAATCTATTGAGTTACATCTGTTTATCTCAGGTTAGTTCTGGAATTGTTTGTTACTTAAAAGTGGCAATTACTTGGCCTGGGTCTAAAACTGCTGAATGATCACCAAATCTTTCAGTGAAGACTGTGATCAATAACTCCTCAGGCAAAACCAAGCTTTTAACTTAAAGTTAATATGTGAGAGAGAAAGAGAGAAAACTTTCTCTGCAACTGATCCAAAAGGATAGTACAAACTCCCAGGGAGAAAAAAAAAATCTTAAGGACTAGCACGTATTTCATCACCAAGTGCAAAACACTTTTCTTTGACCTGCCTTCTCCAACCTAACTACAATAAAAAATTCTGTGTAAGAAATAAATCTTACCACTGCATGCACAATTCTTCCCTGAGGGAAAGATGAGAAAAAAGAATGAGCTGCATATGACAGTGATATAAAATATCATATAATTCAATTCACTACTAGAAGGAGTTCAGATGGTTTCTGCGAGGACAATGATATAAAGACCTTCTTACAGCAGAATGGATCTGTGCTCATCATTCACATTTAAAGGAAATATACTGTATTTTTTTAAACTACCATGATAATTTCTTCTTTCCTGTGAACACCTTAATCTTTTTGCACTGCAAGAGCTCACTGTATTACGCTCAGAAATTTTAGCTTGCAATCCAGATTCTGTAATGAGAATAGAATAGAATAGAATAGAATAGAATAGAATAGAATAGAATAGAATAGAATAGAATAGAATAGAATAGAATAGGAAAAAATAACAACTTTACTTTATCTTCTTCCATATGTAATCCCTCTTAAAATTAAGGTGACTATGTATGTTCCAGTTTTAGCAGAGACAGAGGAATATAACTGAAGGATGAAACTTCATTAAAGGCAGGATATTGCCTGCTTACATACGGCAAACAGAATTGCTTTCCAAATATTTCGGCTCTTGAAGGTATATTTAAACATTTGTGCTGACAGCAAAACCAGAAAAAAACATCTCTTGGTATAAATCCCAGATGGGTGAGATCCTGACTCAGTACAACAGGGTTTTTTATGACTTCTCTAATTATGCTACAGGAGACATATTAGTGTCCACTTCTCAGACAGAACAGAGACAAATGTTGCATCACCAAACGTATAGACACATCAAGGGCACGTAGGCACATTTTTGCACAGCTCAAAGATACAATTAATGAGCTCATACGCTCAAATATGAGCATATGATGCAGAAGGGGAATCTCAAACCATCCCGCTCCTACCAGTTTGATGCCAGTGCCAGCAATAGATGCTCAGAGCCTGGAGAAGGGTCACAGGTCAGCAGGAGAGTGCCTGAAGAGCAGCACAAAGGAATTCCGGCCACTCCAGCCAGTAAGTCAGCTTCACCAGAGGCTCAGCTCAAATGCCTCTATGCAAACGCACGTAGCATATGGAATAACCAAGAGGAGTCAGAGACGTGCACACACCCACAGGGCTATGATCTTATTGGCATCACAGAGATGTGGTGGGAAGGCTCCTATGACTGCAGTGTTGGAATGGAAGGATGCAGGAAGGACAGGCAGGGGAGACAAGAAGGAGGCATCACCCTCTATGTCAATGACCAGCTGGAGTGTGTGGAGCTCTGCCTGATGGATGAGGTGCCAACCAACAGCTTATGGCTCAGGATAAAAGGGAGGGCAGGACAGGTGACATTACACTGGATGTATGCTACAGGCCACCTGACCAGGAAGACCAGGTGGATGAGGCTCTCTATAGAGAGATAGGAGCACCCCTGGTCCTCATGGGGGACGTCAACCACCCTGATGTCTGCTGGAGGGACAACACACCAGGGCATAAGCAATCCAGGAGGTTCCTAGAATGTGTTGATGATAACTTCCTTCTCCAAGTGACAGAGAGCAGAGGTGCTATGCTGGACCTTGTTCTCACAAACAAGGAGGGGCTGGACTGGTGGGGAACAAGAAGTTCAAGGGCAGCCTTGGTTGCAGTGACTGTGAAACTGTGGAGTTCAAGATCATTAGGGCAGCGAGGAGGGCACACAGCAAGCTTGCTGCCCTGGACTTCAGGAGCACAGACTTTGGCCTCTTCAGGAATCTGCTTGGTAGAGTCCTATGGGTTAAAGCCCTGAGGGAAGAGGGGCCCAAGAAAGCTGGTTAATAGTCAAGGATCACCTCCTCCAAGCTCAGGAGTGATGCATCCCAACAAAGAGGAAGTCAGGCAAAAATACCAGGAGGCCTGCATGGATGAACAAGGAACTCATGGACAAATTCAAACACAGAAAGGACGCCTACAGAGGGTGGAAGCAAGGACAGGTAACCTGGGAGGGATACAGTGAAACTGTGCAAGCAGCCAGGAGTCAGGTTAAAAAAGCTAAAGCCCTATAGAATTAAAACTGAACAGGGACATCAAGGGCAACAAGAAAAGCTTCTATAGTTACGTAAGTGATAAAAGGAGAACTAGGGAAAAAGTGGGCCCTCTCTAGAAGGAAATGGGAGACCTGATTACCAGGGATATGGAGAAGGCTGAAGTACTCAATGACTTTTTGCCTCAGTCTTCACCAGCAAGTGCTCAAACCACACCACCCAAGTCACAGAAGGCAAAGGCAGGAACTGTGAGAATGAAGGACCACCCACTATAGGAGAAGATCAGGTTCAAGACCATCTAAGGAACCTGAAAGTGCACAAGGCCACGGGACCTGATGAGGTGCTTTCACGGGTCCTGAGGGAACTGGCAGATGAAGTTGCTAAGCCACTATCCACCATATTTGAGAAGTCATGGCAGTCCGGTGAAGTTCCCACTGACTGGAGAAGGGGAAACATAGCCCCCATTTTTAAGAAGGGAGAAAAGGAAGACACAGGGAACTACAGGCCAGTCTTACCTCTGTGCCTGGCAAGATCAAGGAGCAAATCCTCCTGGAAAGTATACTAAGGCACACGGAAATCAGGTGACTAGCGACAGTCAACATGGCTTCACTAAGGGCAAATCATGCCTGACAAATATCTTGGCCTTTTATAATGGGTTTACAGCATTGATGGATAAGGGAAGAGCAACTGACATCATCTGCCTGGACTTGTGCAAAGCATTTGATACTGTCCCGCGCAACATCCTTGTCTCTCAAATGAAGCGACATGGATTTGATGTGTGGACCACTCGGTGGATGAGGAATTGGCTGGATGGTTGCACTGAAAGAGTTGTAGTCAATGGCTCAATGTCCAAGTGGAGACCAGTGATGCATGGTGTTCCTCAGGGGTTGGTACTGGAACCTGCACTGTTTAACAGCTTGGTTGGTGACATGAGCAGTGGGACTGAGTGAACCCTCAGGAAGTTTGCCGACAAAACCAAGCCATGTGGTGTGGTCAAAACACTGGAGGGAAGGGATGCCATCCAGAGGGACCTGGACAGGCTTGAGAGGTGGGCCCATGCGAACCTAATGAAGTTCAACAAGGCCAAGTGCAAGGTCCTGCACACGGGTTGGGGCAATCCCAGGCACAAATACTTGCTGGGTGGAGAATGGATTGAGAGCAACCCTGAGGAGAAGGACTTGGGGGTGTTGGTTGATGGGAAGCTCAACGTGATCCAGTAACGTGCACTTGCAGCCCAGAAAGACAACCATATCCTGGGCTGCTTCAAAAGAAATGTGACCAGCAGGTTGAGGGAGGTGATTCTCCCAATCCACTCTGCTCTCATGAGCTGCCATCTGGAGTACTGCATTCAGCCCTTGGGCCTCCACCATAAGAAAGACATGGACCTGTTGGAGTGAGTCCAGAGGAGGGCCATGAAGATGATCCGAAGGCTGGAGCACCTCTCCTGTGAGGACAGGCTGAGAGAGTTGGGGTTCAGCCTGGAGAAAAGAAAACTCCTGGAAGACCTTATAGCAGCCTTCCAGTACCTGAAGGGGGCCTACAAGAAAGCTGGAGAGGGACTTTTTACAAGCACATGTAGTGAAAGGACAAGGGTTAATGGCTTTAAACTGAAAGAGGGTAGATTTAGGTTAGATATAAGGAAGAAACTTTTCACTGTGAGGGTGGTGAGACACTGGAGCAGGTTGCCCAGAGAGGTTGTGGATGCCCCATTCTGGAAGTGTTCAAGGCCAGGTTGGATGGGTCTTTGAGCAACCTGGTCTAGTGGAAGGTGTCCCTGCCCATGGCAGGGGGGGTGGAAGTAGATGATCTTTAAGGCCCTTCCAACACAAACCATTCTATGATTCTATAAATATAGCAGTCTGGTGCCACATGCCTGATATGTGGGGTTTTTTTTTTATTTTGCTGTGTTTTGTTTTGGTTTTTTACTTTTATGTCTGAGGCAGGGCTGCACAGAAACCTAAAAATATTTTCAATCAACATTTTCAAACTTCTGGTCTGTCAGGTGCATTTCTGAAATGTTAACAGTGAGTAGATTTGTTTGTTTAGCATCTCCTGCCACACAATACATATACACATGTACATATATAAGTGTCAAGAAAACAGTAGCGATGTGTACATATTTATTTACTACAGTAAGTCTGTAAATTTTGTATTGAGCGAGACTGTACTGAAATTGGTGTCATATTAAAGTTTATCTTCTTGCCAGGTTAAGGCAGTATGTGCACTATTTATGTCGGATAAGTAACTGTTCCTTTAATCCAAAAACCTGTTACTCTGCATCTGCTCCTACCCTAACCAGAATTTACTGGAGCGCTTCTCATTACTATTTAGAAGAAAGTGGTTTACAGTCTAAATTGATTAAAAATATCATGCCTATGCAACATGACCTCAAACAATGCAATTCCAGGTAAGCCAGGTAGGGGTTAAAAGTAAAAGAAAATAAGTCTAAGTCATTTGCTTTCCAGAAACACGGAGAGCAAGTTTCAAATTACAAGAAGCTAAAAATCTGTTGCATATAATTATTTCACTATATTAATTATTCATTGACACAGCAACAGAGAGCGGTGTGGTGCTTTCTAGATGAACAGTGTCTTTGTCACAAACGGCGTACAGTTTTGAAGGTATGGATCTCCTACCACAAGCACCACCTTGGAGAGGAGATGGATGAAGTCCTGGCCTTTACAGAAGGTAGTAAACAGAAAAATGGATGACAGTGAACAAAGGGAGGGCTGCTGGAAAGAGAAAGGAAATTGTAAGTGCAGCCACACTGGAAGATAAAGGGTTAGGTTTCTTGCCAAACACACACACTTTAGTGTATCCCTTCCCCCATACTCTGATCATGCATTGGAGTGGACAAAAGATTTTGTGAAAAATGCAGCTCAGTGCAGAGAGGACAAGGTACGGTCTCAGGTGAGCTAAACAGCAGTGGCAACAACCAGATTTCTTTCCCATCATCCCAATGTTGTTGGAAAAGTCAGTCCTTGTTCAACTGTTGAGCTGGTCTTGTCATTAGGGATATTTGAGAGGTGGGCTGCTAACAGACACCTGCTGAAGAAGCAGAAGAAATGCCCTCAAAAGTAGAAGAGAAATAATGCCTTTCATGAGTCTAAGAGTTCAACCTGGAGATCCCTATTCCTCCTGGCAGATTTTACTTGCTTTAGAAATGTTTACAGACTAGCTTCTGGTGCCAGGGAACATAAGACATGTTCAGCTCATCAGATGAAGAGCCCCACACATAGCTGTGGCAAAGTAATATGCCCACCAGTGTACATAAAGAAGGGAAAACTGTGCCATTGCTCCCTGACTAGTTACCCACACAACTGATCCTACTGCAAGGCTCAGAAAAAAGAAAATGAGGGCAGGCAGAAGGTGAGAGAACTGGTAGGATCATCCAGCAGATTGCCTCAGCCATTTCATGCTCTGGGTACCACGTGAAATGGGCTTGTGAATGTTAAAAAGACTCTTTCTAAGACAACTGTTTATTCCCACAGGGAAGTGATTACATGGTCTGGTCTGACATCATCTGTTGCCATAAGATACTGTCTTAGAGATGACTGTAAATGGTGATAGTTGTGCTCTTACAGCCACAGAGGTCTAAAGACACAAGCAAGACAAGATTTAGATGAAGGGGGAATATCCTTTATATTACAGCTGATAGACTGGGGGGGAAGAAGGAAGAAAGAAGGGAAGATTTCAGGCACATAAACCCTTCTTCAGGGCTTCTCTTTTATCCAGCTCTATTCAATTACTTATTCTTTCTTCATGACAGAGTTTTACCCTCTGATCTGTCATCTTCATGTTGATTTCAACAAATGTGATTGTCTGAGAGGGAAAAGATGGGTGAGGAAGAGATACAGTTTGTGCAGCAGACCGCATTTGGATGAAAGACCTGGGGCTTGATACTGCCATATGCTGAATTGCCTCAGCTACCAAATCACCTCATGAGATTATATATAACCTGACCTAGTTGAAGATGTCCCTGCTCATTGCAGGGGGATCAGACTAGATGACCTCTAAGGATCCCTTTCAATGAAAACTATTATATGATTCTATCTTATTCTATTATTATTGTCAAAAGGTCTGAGGGAGGGGAATAGTAAAAGGCTGCATTCATTTTTGCTTGCTCACTTTTGGGGCTCAGTCCTTTTCTCTCTAGCTGACTGCTTCATACTCAACACAACATGCTCCTTTGTGTGAACTGCGCTTTCACTTTGTTTCCCAAGCTTAGAATGAACAAAAGTTAGGCTATGTGATACTGAAAAAGGTAGTCATGGCAAACATCGGGAGAGTATTTTCCCTTCCTTACTCCCGTCTCCCCATCAAACAACACAAGTCAGTTCAAAATGCCAACTCGAGCTGATGATGGGTTGTGTAGATGACAGCAGCAAGAACAACAGAGCCATACTCTAACCCAACAGTCTTGTCAACACAATGAAAATCCCAGTAACGCAGGACGCAAAAAGCGCTTGGTCTGTTTTGATTGTAGGTTTCCCTTTGTATAGATGAAGAGGACGATAGGGTGGCTGGAGTGCGGTGATTTATTCTCATTTAGTTATGCTCTTGCGCATCTGCTGAAACGTAAGTCTCCCTGACGCCCTCAGAGTTAAGTATTTGTGCATCTTTTCACTGACAAAGTCCATATTCTCACAAGTTTTATATTTTTCATAATAAGGAATGCTGTTGCTTTATTAGAATTGAGAGAAATAACCATTGATGTCACCAGATTATTTTTTTGCACTTTAGACACAAATATTTTTTTTAACATGTGTCTGTAATTTTGTATAAATACACACATCTTTACACTCTGCAAGGTCATTTCTTATTTGTTAATTGTAACAGCTGCAATATGATGGGTATTTTACATTAATTCAAGACAAGGTAGTCCCTTTCTCCAAGATATTCACCAATAAATATAACACAGTTATGGAAGGAAACATCATAATTTGCTGGTGACAACAGTGCAGAGGTAGTGTTTATTTTCTTTTTCAGGATATATACATGTTTGTGTGCTTGTGTACATTATTAAGTGTAAGCACGCATGAGTGCCTACAGATTAATCTTATATAAAATATTAATAACATGCTATGCTTTTTATTAGTCTATTATTTATATCTACGGGTGCTGTTCATAGGAGTCTCCAGTGTATAGCATATTTTCTGCTCTGGTCTGAAATTCTGGCAAGTTTACAGTATGTACAAAATGAAGACACGAAAATCTACCTCTCCCTTTTTTTTCCCACAGCAAGTCTAAGCAAGCAGTTGAGTGTATAGAGTTTATTAGTATTATTTAATCCCATGTTCAGTTCCAAAAGGTCTAAAAGCAATTTAAAATGTTCTCCAAATTACCCTCATGTCACCCAGTCATTAATCTCAGGAACCAAATATTCAAAATTCTAAAATTCACCTCCTTTCGTCAGGAAAAATAGTAAGTACTGCTTCCGCCCCTCCCCCCCCCCCCCCCCCCCCCCGGGTATTCCTTTAGTTTGACTTGAGTTAATGAACTTTGCACCACGTAACTAGTCACATAATCCAGCTCTTTCCATGAACAGAAATGATTCTGAGATAATGTCCCTCACTACAACGTTCATGCTAAGGAAAGACAGACACACCTGCATGCGCAAGACAGTTTTTTCTTTTTTAATATGAACCAGAAGAGTCAGTAGGACTAAGGGGATGGTCAGCAGATTTTTTAAGACCAGCCTCTTAATTACACACAGTTTTTAGGGCTGTTAAGAGTATTAAGAGTTTTAAGTTTAGACAATGTTAAGCAAATAACTTGGGAGAAGCAAGGTGTTGTAGTGAAAACAGAATAATATAAGAGGGATTGTTAATGGAAGTCAATTTTAAAGACTGTTATCAACATGCAAGGGGATGTTAAATCTCAGGCACCCAGGGCCAGCGGGATCTATTAGCACTGGTACAGGAGCACCTTCACAGCTCCTGGGGTGAAGGATAGGACCCAAACCCCAACTAGAGCTTAAAGAAAAGACACCTGCTTCATTCCTCCTTCCTATGCAGCAGCCGTAAGAACTTACCAGCACTTTCAGTGCCTCCCCGGGCTCTTCTGGGGCAGTGGTTTGGGAAAATAGCATGTTGTGTGTCCGTTGTGTGTCCTTTTTGTGTCTGTTGTGCGCGTGTTGTGTGCGTTGTGTGCATGTTGTGTGCGCATTGTGTGTTGTGTGTGCGTTGTGTTGTATGTTGTGTGTGCATTGCGTGTTTTGTATGTTGTGTGTGTCGTGCTCTGTGTTGCGTGTGCATTGTGTGTTGTGTGTATATTGTGTGTTGTGTATGTTGTGTGTGTGTTGTGTGCGCGCTGTGTGTTGTGTGCATTGTGCGTTGTGTGTGCGTTGTGTGTGTTGTGTGTATTGTGTGTGCGTTGTGTGCGTTGTGTGTGCGTTGTGTGCGTTGTGTGTGTGTTGTGTGCACATTGTGTACCTGTTGTGTGTGTGTTCTGTGTGCACGCGTGTTGTACTTTTACACACTTTGTTCCTGGGGCGTGTGCCTGAACTTGCAGGACGCCGAGGGCTGCTCTGCGTGCTGTGCATCCCATGTGTGCGTGGCTCTGAAACCCCTGCTGGGGCAGGCCAAGCCGGGACTGTGCCGACCACGACAGCCCACGGCTCGAAATAGAGCAAAGGGAGACAGAAAACACATAATAAACCACCTCTACACAACCTCTGTCCCAGCAGGAGAGGGAAGCAGCACCCAAAGCAGGTGACATGCCTACCCAAGGGCTTTTCATCGCCCCTCCGTGCACAGCCAGAAAATATCCCTTTGCAGATCAGCAGGAAAAACGAGGAAAAAAACCCCAACCAACCAACCAAAAACGTGCAGAAAAAATCAAACCAAACCCTCAAACAAAACAAAAATACCCGAAAAAGCACCCAAACCACAACCTCATATCTCTTCTCCAAACTTCTGCCAAAGGTCTTACTGGTGCCAGGACCTAAGGGAGCCGGCTCCGCTCCCCTCCCGGCCCGGCGAAGCGCTCGGTGCCCGGACAGAGCCCGGCTTAACTCCGTCCCCTTCCCCAGCCCGAAACTCCTCGAAAACTGAAAGTCGCCGACCGATTTGGCTTTAGTCGCCTGGAGATTATCTCGGCTGGAGATTATCTCGGCTGGAGCTTCGAGAGCCATTAATTAAGCCAGCTATTTAGGATTTCAATGCGATTTAAACTGGCCCTTGGAATAGAAAAAAGGAGAAAAAGACAGCAGTGCTAATGACAGTGCATTAGGATCTGAACACAATGATGGGCTA